>NW_027253194.1:236886-536886 GCF_044704955.1 Pristiophorus japonicus
ACGGGCCCCTCCACCACCTCCAGCCCTCCCACCTCCACACTCACTCCCTCCCACACCACCCCCCCACCCCTCCACCCCCCCACCAACACACTCACTCCCTCCACCACCTCCAACACTCACTCCCTCCACCACCCACCACTCACTCCCTCCACCACCTCCAACACTCACTCCCTCCACCACCTCCAACACTCACTCCCTCCACCACCTCCAACACTCCACTCCCTCCACCCCTCCACACTCACTCCCTCCACCACCTCCAACACTCACTCCCTCCACCACCTCCAACACTCACTCCCTCCACCACCTTCACACTCACTCCCTCCACCACCTCCAACACTCACTCCCTCCACCACCTCCAACACTCACTCCCTCCACCACCTCCAACACTCTCCCCCTCCACCACCTCCAACACTCACTCCCTCCACCACCTCCAACACTCACTCCCTCCACCACCTCCAACACTCACTCCCTCCACCACCTCCAACACTCACTCCCTCCACCACCTCTCAACACTCACTCCCTCCACCACCTCCAACACTCACTCCCTCCACCACCTCCAACACTCACTCCCTCCACCACCTCCAACACTCACTCCCTCCACCACCTCCACACCACTCCCTCCACCACCTCCCACCTCACTCCCTCCACCACCTCCAACACTCACTCCACCCTCCCTCCCCCACCACCTCCAACACTCACTCCCTCCACCACCTCCAACACTCACTCCCTCCACCACCTCCAACACTCACTCCCTCCACCACCTCCAACACTCACTCCCTCCACCACCTCCAACACTCACTCCCTCCACCACCTCCAACACTCACTCCCTCCACCACCTTCAACACTCACTCCCTCCACCACCTCCAACACTCACTCCCTCCACCACCTCCAACACTCACTCCCTCCACCACCTCCAACACTCACTCCCTCCACCACCTCCAACACTCACTCCCTCCACCACCTCCAACACTCACTCCCTCCACCACCTCCAACACTCACTCCCTCCACCACCTCCAACACTCACTCCCTCCACCACCTCCAACACTCACTCCCTCCACCACCTCCAACACTCACTCCCTCCACCACCTCCAACACTCACTCCCTCCACCACCTCCAACACTCACTCCCTCCACCACCTCCAACACTCACTCCCTCCACCACCTTCAACACTCACTCCCTCCACCACCTCCAACACTCACTCCCTCCACCACCTCCAACACTCACTCCCTCCACCACCTCCAACACTCAACCTCACTCCCATCCACCCAACCTCCAACACTCACACCCTCCACCACCCTTCAACCACTCACCTCCCTCCTCCACCACCTCCAACACTCACTCCCTCCACCACCTCCAACACTCACTCCCTCCACCACCTCCAACACTCACTCCCTCCACCACCTCCAACACTCACTCCCTCCACCACCTCCAACACTCACTCCCTCCACCACCTCCAACACTCACTCCCTCCACCACCTTCAACACTCACTCCCTCCACCACCTCCAACACTCACTCCCTCCACCCCTCCAACACTCACTCCCTCCACCACCTCCAACACTCACTCCCTCCACCACCTCCAACACTCACTCCCTCCACCACCTCCCACACTCACTCCCTCCACCACCTCAACACTCACTCCCTCCACCCACCTTCAACACTCACTCCCTCCACCACCTCCAACACTCACTCCCTCCACCACCTCCAACACTCACTCCCTCCACCACCTCCAACACTCACTCCCTCCACCACCTCCAACACTCACTCCCTCCACCACCTCCAACACTCACTCCCTCCACCACCTCCAACACTCACTCCCTCCACCACCTTCCAACACTCACTCCCTCCTCCACCTCCAACACTCACTCCCTCCACCACCTCCAACACTCACTCCCTCCACCACCTCCAACACTCACTCCCTCCACCACCTTCAACACTCACTCCCTCCACCACCTCCAACACTCACTCCCTCCACCACCTCCAACACTCACTCCCTCCACCACCTCCAACACTCACTCCCCTCCACCACCTCCAACACTCACTCCCTCCACCACCTCCAACACTCACTCCCTCCACCACCTCCAACACTCACTCCCTCCACCACCTTCAACACTCACTCCCTCCACCACCTCCAACACTCACTCCCTCCACCACCTCCAACACTCACTCCCTCCACCACCTCCAACACTCACTCCCTCCACCACCTTCAAACACTCACTCCCTCCACCACCTTCAACACTCACTCCATCCCTCACCTCCAACACTCACTCCCTCCACCACCTCCAACACTCACTCCCTCCACCACCTTCAACACTCACTCCCTCCCCCACCGGCGCCCCCTGGCTGCAGTGTGCACCATCTAC
This sequence comes from Pristiophorus japonicus, assembly GCF_044704955.1. NCBI lineage: Eukaryota > Metazoa > Chordata > Chondrichthyes > Pristiophoridae > Pristiophorus > Pristiophorus japonicus. The sequence goes on from NW_027253194.1 coordinate 239,248, forward strand.
AAGATGCACTGCAGCAACTCGCCAAGGCTTATTCAGCAGCACCTCCCAAACCCACGACCTCTACCACCGAGAAGGACAAGGGCAGCAGGCGCGTGGGAACACCACCACCTCCACGTTCCCCTCCCAGTCACACACCATCCCTGACTGGGAAATATATCGGCCGTTCCTTCATCGTCGCTGGGTCACAATCCTGGAACTCCCTCCCTAACAGCACTGTGGGAGCACCTTCACCACACGGACTGCAGCGGGTCCATAAACATGCACTGACAGGCGACAAGCCCCGCCCCATCAACTCCACCCTCTTCCCAGACCCAATGATTTCATGCACCTCGTGTCGAGAAGCAGGACCTGAGGTTCCGACTCCTCCCCCCACCCCTGCCCCCGGCTGGCCTGGGCCTAAGAGCGAGAGGCTGGTGGCGGGGGGGGGGGGGGGGGGTGGGGGGAGGGGGAGGGTGGGGAGAGACAGAGCCTGGGGGAGGGGCGGGGGGAGGGGGTGGGTAGGGAGAGAGAGAGCCTGGGGGAGGGGCGGGGCGGGGAGAGATAGAGAGAGGCGCGGGGAGGGAGAAGCTGGGGCATGGGGCGTGAGAGACAAACAGGGGAGAGGGAGAGGCTGGGGGTGTGCGGGGGAGAGAGACTGGGGGGACTGGGGGGAGGGGAGAGAGACTGGGGGGAGGGGGGAGAGAGAGACTGGGGGGGAGGGGAGAGAGAGACTGGGGGTAGGGGGAGAGAGAGAGAGACGCGGGGGGGAGGGAGAGAGAGAGAGATGGAGGAGGGGCGAGAGAGGCTGGGAGGGGGGGGGAGAGAGAAAGAGACTGGGGGGGACGGGGAGAGAGAGACTGGGGGGAGGGGGAGAGAGAGACTGGGGGGAGGGGGGAGAGAGAGACTGGGGGGGAGGGGGGAGAGGGAGACTGTGGGGGAGTGGGGAGAGAGAGTCTGGGGGGGAGGGGGGAGAGAGAGAGAGACTGGGGGTAGGGGGAGAGAGAGAGACTGGGGGTAGGGGGAGAGAGAGAGACTGGGGGTGTGCGGGGGAGAGAGAGACTGGGGGGGGAGGGGGAGAGAGAGACTGGGGGTAGGGGGAGAGAGAGAGACTGGGGGTGTGCGGGGGAGAGAGAGACTGGGGGGGGAGGGGGAGAGAGAGACTGGGGGGGAGGGGGGAGAGGGAGACTGTGGGGGAGTGGGGAGAGAGAGTCTGGGGAGGGAGGGGGGAGAGAGAGAGAGACTGGGGGTAGGGGGAGAGAGAGAGACTGGGGGTAGGGGGAGAGAGAGAGACTGGGGGTGTGCGGGGGGAGAGAGAGACTGGGGGGGGAGGGGGAGAGAGAGACTGTGGGGGAGTGGGGAGAGAGAGTCTGGGGGGGGAGGGGGGAGAGAGAGAGACTGGGGGTGTGCGGGGGAGAGAGAGACTGGGGGGGGAGGGGGAGAGAGAGACTGTGGGGGAGTGGGGAGAGAGAGTCTGGGGGGGAGGGGGGAGAGAGAGACTGGGGGGGGAGGGGGAGAGAGAGACTGTGGGGGAGTGGGGAGAGAGAGACTGGGGGGGAGGGGGGAGAAGAGAGAGAGACTGGGGGTAGGGGGGAGAGAGAGAGACTGGGGGTGTGCGGGGGGGGAGAGAGAGAGACTGGGGGTGTGCGGGGGAGAGAGAGACTGGGGGGGGAGGGGGAGAGAGAGACTGGGGGTAGGGGGAGAGAGAGAGACTGGGGGTGTGCGGGGGAGAGAGAGACTGGGGGGGAGGGGGGAGAAAGAGACTGGGGGGGAGGGGGGAGGAGGGAGACTGTGGGGGAGTGGGGAGAGAGAGTCTGGGGGGGGAGGGGGGAGAGAGAGAGAGACTGGGGGTAGGGGGAGAGAGAGAGACTGGGGGTAGGGGGAGAGAGAGAGACTGGGGGTGTGCGGGGGGAGAGAGAGACTGGGGGGGAGGGGGGAGAAAGAGACTGGGGGGGAGGGGGGAGAGGGAGACTGTGGGGGAGTGGGGAGAGAGAGTCTGGGGGGGGAGGGGGAGAGAGAGAGAGACTGGGAGGGGGAGAGAGAGAGAGACTGGGGGAGAGAGAGACTGGGGCGGGGGAGGGAGAGGCTGGGGGAAGATAGAGGTTGGGGGAGAGAGCGAGAGACTTGTGGGGGTAGAGAGATTGGGGGGGAGAGATTGGGGGAAGAGAGCGAGAGACTGTGAGGGGGGGGAGAGAGCAAGAGACTTGGGGGGAAGAGAGACAGAGAGAGTGCGAGACTCGGGGGAGAGAGAGAGAGTCTTGCGGGGGGGAGAGAGAAAGACTGCGGGGGAGAGAGAGAGAGACTGTGGGGGGGGGGAGAGAGAGAGAGAGACTGGCGGGAGAGAGAGAGAGACTGGGGGGGAGAGAGAGACTGGGGAAGAGAGAGAGACTGGGGGGGGAGAGAGAGACTGGGGAAGAGAGAGAGACTGGGGGGGAGAGAGAGACTGGGGAAGAGAGAGAGACTGGGGGGGGAGAGAGAGACTGGGGAAGAGAGAGAGACTGGGGGGGGAGAGAGAGACTGGGGAAGAGAGAGAGACTGGGGGGGAGAGAGAGACTGCGGGGGGTGGAGAGAGAGACTGTGGGGGAGAGAGAGAGAGAGACTGTGGGGGGGGGGAGAGAGAGAGAGAGACTGGCGGGGAGAGAGAGAGAGACTGGGGGTGGAGAGAGAGACTGGGGAAGAGAGAGAGACTGGGGGGGGAGAGAGAGACTGGGGAAGAGAGAGAGACTGGGGGGGAGAGAGAGACTGCGGGGGGTGGAGAGAGAGACTGTGGGGGAGAGAGAGAGAGAGAGAGACTGGGGGGGAGAGAGCGAGAGAGACTGTGGGGGGGAGAGAGACAGACTTTGGGGGGGGAGAGAAAGAGAGAGACTGGGGGGGAGAGAGTGAGAGAGAGACAGGGGGAGAGAGAGAGAGACTGGGGGGCGGAGAGAGAGAGACTCGGGGGGCGGAGAGAGAGAGACTCGGGGGGGCGGAGAGAGAGAGACTGGGGGGGGGGGGAGAGAGAGACTGGGGGGGGGGCGGAGAGAGAGAGACTGGGGGGGAGAGAGAGAGAGAGACGGGGGGAGAGAGAGAGACTGGGGGGGAGAGAGTGAGAGAGAGACAGGGGGAGAGAGAGAGAGACTGGGGGGGGGGGAGAGAGAGAGACTGGGGGGGGGAGAGAAAGAGAGAGACTGGGGGGGAGAGAGTGAGAGAGAGACAGGGGGAGAGAGAGAGAGACTGGGGGGGGGAGAGTGAGAGAGAGACAGGGGGAGAGAGAGAGAGACTGGGGGGGGGGGAGAGAGAGAGACTGGGGGGGCGGAGAGAGAGAGACTGGGGGGGAGAGAGAGAGAGAGACGGGGGGGAGAGAGAGAGAGATTGGGGGGGCGGAGAGAGAGAGACTGGGGGGGGGGGAGAGAGAGAGACTGCGGCGGGGGAGAGAGAAAGAGAGACTGGGGGAGAGAGGAGGGCTGGGGGGAGAGAGAGAGACTGGGGGGAGAGAGAGAGACTGCGGGGGGGAGAAAGAGAGACTGGGGGGGAGAGAGAGGGAGAGAGACAGGGGGAGAGTGAGAGAGAGAGAGAGACTGGGCGGGGGGAGAGAGAGAGACAGGGCGGGGGGAGAGAGACTGGGGGAGAGAGAGAGACTGCGGGGGAGAGAGAGAGACTGCGGTGGGGAGAGAGAGAGAGAGACTGGGGGGGAGAGAGAGAGACTGCGGTGGGGAGAGAGAGAGAGACTGGGGGCGGAGAAAGAGAGACTGGGGGGGGGAGGGAGAGACTGCGGGGGCGGGGAGAGAGTGACTGGGGGAGGAAGAGAGAGACTGGGGGGGGGAGAGAGAGACTGCGGGGGGGAGAGAGAGACTGCGGGGGGAGAGAGAGAGACTGGGGGGGGGAGAGAGAGAGACTGGGGGGGGGAGAGAGAGAGACTGGCGGGGGAGAGAGAGAGACTGGGGGTAGGGGGAGAGAGAGACTGGCGGGGGGAGAGAGAGAGACTGGGGGGTAGGGGGAGAGAGAGACTGGGGGGGGGAGAGAGAGAGACTGGGGGGTAGGGGGAGAGAGAGACTGGCGGGGGGAGAGAGAGAGACTGGGGGGTAGGGGGAGAGAGAGACTGCGAGGGGGGGAGAGAGAGACTGGGGGGGAGTGGGGAGAGAGAGTCTGGGGGGGGAGGGGGGAGAGAGAGTCTGGGGGGTAGGGGGAGAGAGAGACTGGGGGGGGGAGAGAGAGAGACTGGGGGGTAGGGGGAGAGAGAGACTGGAGGGGGAGGGGGGAGAGAGAGACTGGGGGTGGAGGGGGAAGAGAGAGACTGGGGGGTAGGGGGAGAGAGAGACTGGGGGGGAGGGGGAGAGAGAGACTGGGGGGGAGGGAGGGGGGAGAGAGAGACTGGGGGTGAGGGGGGAGGGGGAGAGAGAGTCTGGGGGGGAGAGAGAGAGAGGCTGGGAGGGGGAGAGAGAGACCGGGGAGAGAGAGAGACTGAGGGTAAGGGGAGAGAGAGATACAGTGGGGGGGAGAGAGAGACTGAGGAGGGGGAGGGAGAGGCTGGGGGAAGAGAGAGAGACTGGGGGGGGAGAGAGAGACTGGGGGGGGTGGAGAGAAAGACTGTGGGGGGGAGAGAGAGAGACTTTGGGGGGGGAGAGAGAGAGAGAGACTGGGGGGGAGAGAGAGAGAGAGAGACAGGGGGAGAGAGAGAGAGACTGGGGGGGCGGAGAGAGACTGCGAGGGGGGGAGAGAGAGACTGGGGGGGGAAGAGAGAGACTGCGGTGGGGGGAGAGAAAGAGAGAGTCTGAGGGGGGGAGAGAGAGAGTCTGGGGCGGAGAGAGAGAGAGAGAGAGTCTGAGGGGGGAGAGAGAGAGAGACTGCGGGGGAGGGGGGAGAGAGAGAGATGGCGGGGGAGGGGGAGAGAGACACAGCGGGGGTTGAGGGAGAGAGAGAGAGACTTCCAGCCAGTCCCTGATGAGTATCAAACAGTTCGACAAGTTGTGGGCGTCCAAGGCCAGGAGGCCAAAATTATCGCCGATTGACGCACAGCTACGGACTTACACAAAGCAGATCATTCCAGTGCTAGGCAGCGCCACGGTAGTCGTGACCCACAAAGATTCGGAGAACAGGTTGCCACTCTGGATTGTCCCAGGGGATGGTCCCGCACTACTGGGGAGGAGTTGGCTTGCTGTCATGAACTGGAAATAGGACGACGTCAATGCAATTTCCTCTGTGGAGCGAGTATCATGCTCACAGGTCCTGGACAAATTTGACTCATTATTTCAACCCGGCATTGGCACTTTCATGGGGGCCAAGGTAGTGATTCACATAAACCCGGACGCCAGGCCAGTACACCACAAGGCCAGAGCGGTGCCGTACGTGATGCGGGAAAAGATAGAATGCGAATTGGACCGCCTGCTGAGGGAAGGCATCATCTCGCCAGTCGAATTCAGTGACTGGGCGAGCCCGATTGTGCCGGTGCTCAAGGTGGATGGGTCGGTCAGGATATGTGGCGATTACAAGGCCACCATCAATCGGGTGTCACTCCAAGACCAGTACCCGCTACCGAGAGCGGAGGACCTCTTTGCGACGCTATCCGGTGACCTGACCTCAGCTTACATGTCCCAGGAGCTGGCGAGTGAGTCGAAGAAGCTGACCACCATCACGACACACAAGGGGTTGTTTGAGTACAACAGATGTCCGTTCGGGATTCGCTCGGCCGCCGCGATCTTTCAACAAAATATGGAAAGCCTCCTCAAGTCGATTCCAGGGACGGTGGTTTTTCAGGACAACATCCTCATCACGGGTTACGATACTGAAGAACACCACCACAACCTGGAGGAGGTGCTACGCAGACTGGACCGGGTAGGGCTGCGACTGAAAAAGGTGAAGTGCATCTTCCTAGCTCCAGAGGTAGAATTCCTGGGGATGAGGGTAGCAGCAGACGGGATCAGACCTACTGCGTCCAAGACGGAAGCGATCCAGAGAGCACCCAGACCCCGTAACACGACGGAGCTGCGTTCATTCCTGGGGCTCCTGAACTATTTTGGTAACTTTCTTCCCAAATTGAGCACGCTGCTAGAGCCGCTACACGTGCTCCTACGCAAAGGTCGCGAATGGGTCTGGGGGGACAGCCAGGAAAGGGCTTTTAATAGAGCACGCAATTTGTTATGTTCCAACAATCTGTTAATGCTATATGACCCATGTAAGAAACTTGTTTTAACGTGCGATGCGTCGTCCTATGGGGTCGGGTGTGTGTTGCAGCATGTCAATGCCAAGGGTCAGTTACAGCCGGTAGCTTATGCCTCCAGAAGTCTGTCCCAGGCAGAAAGGGGCTACGGGATGGTAGAAAAGGAGGCGCTCGCATGTGTATATGTGATAAAGAAAATGCACCAGTACCTGTTTGGCAGGAAATTTGAGCTGGAGACAGATCACAAACCCCTAACGTCCCTTTTGGCCGACAACAAGGCTATAAATGCAAACGCATCGGCCCACATACAGAGGTGGGCACTTACGTTAGCCGCCTATGACTACACAATTCGGCACAGACCGGGCACCGAAAACTGTGCCGATGCACTCAGCAGGCTCCCACTAGCCACCACTGAGGGGGCTACCGAGCATGGTGCTGAGATGGTCATGGCTGTTGAAGCTTTCGGAAGCGAAGGCTCACCCGTGACAGCCCGTCAGATTAAAGTCTGGACAAATAGAGACCCGCTATTGTCTCTAGTCAAGAAATGTGTCCTGAATGGGGACTGGGCAGCCACGTACAGGGCATGCCCTGAGGAATTCAAACCATTTCACAGGCGCAGGGATGAACTCTCGATTCAGGCCGATTGCCTACTGTGGGGAAACCGCGTAGTCATGCCCCAGATGGGCAGAGAGGTGTTCATCAGAGAACTCCACAATGGGCACCCGGGCATTGTCACGATGAAGGCGTTTGCCAGGTCACACGTTTGGTGGCCAGGGATAGACGCAGATCTGGAACTTTGTGTTCGCAGGTGCAACACGTGTGCCCAGCTGGGCCATGCGCCCAGGGAAGCCCCCCTTAGCCCCTGGCCATGGCCCGCCAAGCCTTGGTCATGCATCCATGTGGACTACGCAGGTCCTTTCATGGGGAAAATGTTTTTGGTTGTAGTAGACGCCTACTCCAAATGGAGCGAGTGTGACATTCTCAATTCAAGCACATGCTCTGCCACGGTAGAAAGTCTACAGGCAATGTTCGCCGCCCACGGTCTACCGGACATCTTGGTCAGCGACAATGGCCCGTGCTTCACAAGCACCGAATTCCAGGACTTCATGGCAGGCAATGGAATTAACCATGTCAGAACGGCACCGTTCAAGCCGGCCTCAAACGGCCAGGCAGAACGAGCAGTGCAGATAATCAAACAGAGGATGCTCAGATTCCAAGGGGGTACCCTACAAACCCGCTTATCACGCCTCCTGTTGGCCAATAGATCCCGACCACACTCACTCACAGGGGTTCCACCCGCAGAGCTACTAATGAAAAGGACGCTCAAAACCCGATTATCCCTTATACACCCCACCATGAAAGAAATTGTTGAGAGCAGACACCAGCCACAATGTGACTACCATGACAGGAATGCGAGGGCGCGATGTATTGATGTAAATGATCCTGTTTTTGTCCTCAACTACGCTGCAGGGCCCAAATGGCTCGCAGGCACTGTGATTGCCAAAGAGGGAAATAGGATTCTGGTAGTTAAACTTACCAATGGACAAATCTGCCGCAAACATGTGGATCAAACAAAAAGGAGGTTCAGCAACCCCATAGAAGAAGCAGAGGAAGAACACGATGTAGAGTTCACTCCACCACAGGTGACCGAACACCGGAACCAAAGGGAGGAGAGCCCAGTCACTGTGGGCAGTCCGGACAGGCCTGAGGCACCGCAGACAGCAGACACTCAGGCCAGCACCCAACAACCGGAGCCCCAAACTCAGGCGCTCTACAAGGGAGCGTAAACCACCAGAGAGAATCAACCTGTGATCCCAATAAGACTTTGGGGGGGGGAGGTGATGTCATGTATTCAACCAGCATTGTAACCCATGTATAAACTGACCTAAGTTGTACACCGTGAGAACACTGACCACTAGGTGGGAGACACTCCTAACCTGGACCTTCAGATATAAAAGGGGAAGCTCCACCCACCTTCATCACTTGAGTGCTAAGGAATAAAGGACAGGTCACAGACTGACCTTCTCTTAAGCATGGGCCTCGTGTGTATTTATACTGTGTAGTAAGGACATATCAGGGGGCAAGAGAGAGACTGGGGAAACGAGAGAGAGAGGGAGTCTGGGGGGGTGTGCGGGAGAGAAAGAGACTGGGGGAAGGGAGAGAGAGAGGGAGATGGGGCTGGGAGAGAGACGGGGCTGGGGGAGAGAGAGAGAGACTGGGAGGGAGGAGAGAGAGAGGCTGAAAAGAGGTACAGGTTGCGGGGGTAGAGAGAGAGAGAATGGGGGGAGAGAGAGAGGCTGGCGGGGTGGGGGGGGAGAGTGGGAGACACGGGTGGGAGGAAGTCGGATCATGTTCTTCCAACCACCTACAAACATAGCAACATAGAAAATAGGTGCAGGAGTAGGCCATTCGGCCCTTCGAGCCTGCACCACCATTCAATAAGATCATGGCTGATCATTCCCTCAGTACCCCTTCCTGCTTTCTCTCCATACCCCTTGATCCCTTTAGTCGTAAGGGCCATATCTAACTCCCTCTTGAATATATCCAATGAACTGGTATCAACAACTCTCTGCGGCAGGGAATTCCACAGGTTAACAACTCTCTGAGTGAAGAAGTTTCTCCTCATCTCAGTCCTAAATGGCCTACCTCTTATCCTTAGACTGTGTCCTCTGGTTCTGGACTTCCCCAACATCGGGAACATTCTTCCTGCATCTAACCTGTCCAATCCCGTCAGAATCTTATACGTTTCTATGAGATCCCCTCTCATCCTCCTAAACTCCAGTGTATAAAGGCCCAGTCGATCCAGTCTCTCCTCATATGTCAGTCCAGCCATCCCTGGAATCAGTCTGGTGAACCTTCGCTGCACTCCCTCAATAGCAAGAATGTCCTTCCTCAGATTAGACCAAAACTGAACACAATATTCCAGGTGAGGCCTCACCAAGGCCCTGTCCAACTGCAGTAAGACCTCCCTGCTCCTATACTCAAATCCTCTCACTATGAAAGCCAATATACCATTTGCCTTCTTCACCGCCTGCTGTACCTGCATGCCAACCTTCAATGACTGATGTACCATGACACCCAGGTCTCGTTGCACCTCCCCTTTTCCTAATCTGTCACCATTCAGATAATATTCTGCCTTCGTGTTTTTGCCCACAAAATAGATAACCTCACATTTATCCACATTATACTGCATCTGCCATGTATTTGCCCACTCACTTAACCTGTCCAAGTCACCCTGCAGCCTCTTAGTGTCCTCCTCACAGCTCACACCGCCACCCAACTTAGTGTCATCTGCACACTTGGAGATATTACACTCAATTCCTTCATCTAAATCATTAATGTATATTGTAAATAGCTGGGGTCCCAGCACTGAGCCCTGCGGCACCCCACTAGTCACTGCCTGCCATTCTGAAAAGGACCCGTTTATCCCAACTCTCTGCTTCCTGTCTGCCAACCAGTTCTCTATCCACGTCAGAACATTACCCCCAATGCCATGTGCTTTGATTTTGCACACCAATCTCTTGTACGGGACCTTGTCAAAAGCCTTTTGAAAGTCCAAATACACCACATCCACTGGTTCTCCCTTGTCCACTCTACTAGTTACATCCTCAAAAAATTCCAGATTTGTCAAGCATGATTTCCCTTTCATAAACCCATGCTGACTTGGACCGATCCTGTCACTGCTTTCCAAATGCGCTGCTATTTCATCCTAAATAATTGATTCCAACATTTTCCCCACCACTGATGTCAGGCTCACCGGTCTATAATTACTTGTTTTCTCTCTCCCTCCTTTTTTAAAAAGTGGTGTTACATTAGCTACCCTCCAGTCCATAGGAACTGATCCAGAGTCGATAGACTGTTGGAAAATGATCACCAATGCATCCACTATTTCTAGGACCACTTCCTTAAGTACTCTGGGATGCAGACTATCAGGCCCCGGGGATTTATTGGCCTTCAATCCCATCAATTTCCCTAACACAATTTCCCGCCTAATAAGGATATCCTTCAGTTCCTCCTTCTCACTAGACTCTCGGTCCCCTAGTACAATCGGAAGGTTATTTGTATCTTCCTTCGTGAAGACAGAACCGAAGTATTTGTTCAGTTGGTCGGCCATTTCTTTGTTCCCCATTATAAATTCACCTGAATCCGACTGCAAGGGACCTACATTTGTCTTCACTAATCTTTTTCTCTTCACATATCTATAGAAGCTTTTGCAGTCAGTTTTTATGTTCCCGGCAAGCTTCCTCTCATACTCTATTTCCCCCCTCCTAATTAAACCCTTTGTCCTCCTCTGCTGAATTCTAAATTTCTCCCAGTCCTCAGGTTTGTTGCTTTTTCTGGCCAATTTATATGCCTCTTCCTTGGATTTAACACTATCCTTAATTTCCCTTGTTAGCGACGGTTGAGCCACCTTCCCCATTTTATTTTTACTCCAGACAGGGATGTACAATTGCTAAAGTTCATCCATGTGATCTTTAAATGTTTGCCATTGCCTATCCACCGTCAACCCTTTAAGTATCATTTGCCAGTCTATTCTAGCCAATTCACGCCTCAAACCATCGAAGTTACCTTTCCTTAAGTTCAGGACCCTAGTTTCTGAATTAACTGTGTCACTCTCCATCTTAATAAAGAATCCTACCATATTATGGTCACTCTTCCCCAAGGGGCCTCGCACAACAAGATTGCTAATTAATCCTCTCTCATTACACATCACCCAGTCTAGGATGGCCAGCCCTCTAGTTGGTTCCTCGACATATTGGTCTAGAAAACCATCCCTAATACACTCCAGGAAATCCTCCTCCACCGCATTGCTACCAGTTTGGTTAGCCGAATCACTATGTAGATTAAAGTCGCCCATAATAACTGCTGTACCTTTATTGCACACATCCCTAATTTCTTGTTTGATGCTGTCCCCAACCTTACTGCTACTGTTTGGTGGTCTGTACACAACTCCCACTAGCGTTTTCTGCCCCTTGGTATTCCGTAGCTCCACCCATACCGATTCCACATCATCCAGGCTAATGTCCTTCCTTACTATTGCATTAATTTCCTCTTTAACCAGCAACGCCACCCCACCTCCTTTTCCTTTCTGTCTATCCTTCCTAAATGTTGAATACCCCTGGATGTTGAGTTCCCAGCCTTGGTCACCCTGGAGCTATGTCTCCGTGATGCCAATTCCATCGTATCCATTAACTGCTGTCTGCGCAGTTAATTCATCCACCTTATTCCGAATACTCCTCACATTGAGGCAGAGAGCCTTCAGGCTTGTCTTTTTAACACACTTTGCCCCTTTAGAATTTTGCTGTAATGTGGCCCTTTTTGTTTCTTGCCTTGGGTTTCTCTGCCCTCCACTTTTACTATTCTTCTTTCTATCTTTTGCTTCTGCCTCCATTTTATTCCCCTCTATCTCCCTGCATAGGTTCCCATCCCCCTGCCATATTAGTTTAACTCCTCCCCAACAGCACTCGCAAACACTCCCCCTAGGACAATGGTTCTGGTCCTGCCCAGGTGCAGACCGACCGGTTTGTACTGGTCCCACCTCCCCCAGAACCGGTTCCAATGTCCCAGGAATTTGAATCCCTCCCTGCTGCACCACTCCTCAAGCCACGTATTCATCTGAGCTATCCTGCGATTCCTACTCTGACTAGCACGTGGCACTGGTAGCAATCCCGAGATTACTATTTTTGAGGTCCTATATTTTTATTTCGCTTTTTAAGTTAGGAACATCGTTGGAGTGGACACTGTCACTATTCACTTCATACCCAATAAACTTGTTAACAATCCGTACACAATGCCCCGTCTATGTTACAGAGGGGGGCGGAGGATGCACGGACTGGGGTAAGGCACTTCGGCTGGGGGAGGATGCAGGGACTGGGGTAAGGCACTTCGGCTGGGGGAGGATGCAGGGACTGGGGTAAGGCATTTTGGCTGGGGGAGGATGCACGGACTGGGGTAAGGCACTTCGGCTGGGGGAGGATGCACGGACTGGGGTAAGGCATTTTGGCTGGGGGAGGATGCACGGACTGGGGTAAGGCACTTCGGCTGGGGGAGGATGCAGGGACTGGGGTAAGGCATTTTGGCTGGGGGAGGATGCACGGACTGGGGTAAGGCATTTTGGCTGGGGGAGGATGCACGGACTGGGGTAAGGCATTTTGGCTGGCCTTTGCTGAATTCTGGGGAGCTCTGTCCTCTATCGCTTCAGGAAGTCAAAGTGGATGGGGTTATAATTTGCAGAGTCAGTGAGACCTTGGGATGGGCGGTTCCAGTGATACATTCCTGTGAAACTTCAGGGGATGTGGCTTATCCTCCACGGGGACCAATCATAGACAAAGGGTGGAGCATGGTGGCCATTCTTTGCAGTCCAAATACGCGTGTCCTTCAATAAATGCTGACGTTGCTAGCGACGCCCACATCCCACGAACAAATCAAAAAACAGGGAGAGAGGCTCGGTAGTTGGGTCAAGCAGTGAAAACAGAGAGTAATGGTTAATGGATGTTTATGTGACTGGAGGGACGTAAATGCTGCTGTTCCCCAGGGCTTCATGTTGGGATATTGCTATTCATTGATTTGCAGACGGGACAACAATAGGTCAGGTGATTATCTGTGAAAACAACAACAACTTGTAGTTATATAGCACCTTTAACGTAGTAAAATGTCTCAAGGTGCTTCACAGGAGCGTTTCAAGACAAAACAAATAAATTTGACACCGAGCGACATAAAACGAAATTACAGCAGGTGACCAAAGGCTTGGTCAGAGGTGGGTTTTAAGGAGCGTCTTAAAGGAGGAAAGAGAGGTAGAAAGGCAGAGAGATTTAGGGAGGGAGTTCCAGAGCTTGGGGCCCAGGCAACAGAAGGCCACCAATGGTTGAGCGATTATAATCAGGGATGCTGAAGATGGCAGAATTAGAGGAGTGCAGACATCTCGGGGGGTTGTGGGGCTGGAGGAGATTACAGAGATAGGGAGGGGAGGGGCGCGAGGCCATGGAGGGATTTGTAAACAAGGATCAGAATTTTGAAATCAAGGTGTTGTTTAACCAGGAGCCAATTGAGGGCAGCGAGCTCCGGGGTGATGGGTGAGTGGGACTGGGTGCGTGTTAGGACATGGGGCAGTGAGCACAGGGGGTGATGGTTGAGCGGGACTGGGTGCGTGTTAGGACACGGGGCACAGGGGGTGATGGGTGAGTGGGACTTGGTGTGAGTTAGGACACGGGGCAGTGAGAACAGGAGGTGATGGGTGAGTGGGACTGGGTGTAAGTTAGGACACGGGTCAGTGAGCACAGGGGGTGATGGGTGAGTGGGACTGGGTGCGTGTTAGGACACGGGGCAGTGAGCACAGAGGGTGATGGGTGAGTGGGACTCGGTGTGAGTTAGGACACGGGGCAGTGAGCACAGGGGGTGATGGGTGAGTGGGACTGGGTGTGATTAGAACACGGGGTCAGTGAGCACAGGGGGTGATGGGTGAGTGGGACTGGGTGCGTGTTAGGACACGGGGCAGTGAGCACAGAGGGTGATGGGTGAGTGGGACTCGGTGTGAGTTAGGACACGGGGCAGTGAGCACAGGGGGTGATGGGTGAGTGGGACTGGGTGTGATTAGAACACGGGGTCAGTGAGCACAGGGGGTGATGGGTGAGTGGGACTGGGTGCGTGTTAGGACACGGAGCAGTGAGCACAGGGGGTGATGGGTGAGTGGGACTGGGTGTGAGTTAGGACACGGAGCAGTGAGCACAGAGGGTGATGGGTGAGTGGGACTGGGTGTGAGTTAGGACACGGAGCAGTGAGCACAGGGGGCGATGGGTGAGTGGGACTGGGTGTGAGTTAGGACACGGGGTCAGTGAGCACAGGGGGTGATGGGTGAGTGGGACTGGGTGTGAGTTAGGACACGGGGTCAGTGAGCACAGGGGGTGATGGGTGAGTGGGACTGGGTGTGAGTTAGGACACGGGGCAGTGAGCACAGGGGGTGATGGGTGAGTGGGACTGGGTGCAAGTTAGGACACGGGGTCAGTGAGCACAGGGGGTGATGGGTGAGTGGGACTGGGTGTGAGTTAGGACACGGGGTCAGTGAGCACAGGGGGTGATGGGTGAGTGGGACTGGGTGTGAGTTAGGACACGGGGTCAGCGAGCACAGGGGGTGATGGGTGAGTGGGACTGGGTGTGAGTTAGGACACGGGGCAGTGAGCACAGGGGGTGATGGGTGAGTGGGACTGGGTGTGAGTTAGGACACGGAGCAGTGAGCACAGGGGGCGATGGGTGAGTGGGACTGGGTGTGAGTTAGGACACGGGGTCAGTGAGCACAGGGGGTGATGGGTGAGTGGGACTGGGTGTGAGTTAGGACACGGGGTCAGTGAGCACAGGGGGTGATGGGTGAGTGGGACTTAGTGAGTTAGGACACGGGGCAGTGAGCACAGGGGGTGATGGGTGAGCGGGACTGGGTGTGAGTTAGGACATGGGGTCAGTGAGCACAGGGGGCGATGGGTGAGCGGGACTGGGTGTGAGTTAGGACACGGGGCAGTGAGCACAGGGGGTGATGGGTGAGTGGGACTGGGTGTGAGTTAGGACACGGGGGCAGTGAGCACAGGGGGCGATGGGTGAGCGGGACTGGGTGTGAGTTAGGACACGGGGTCAGTGAGCACAGGGGGCGATGGGTGAGCGGGACTGGGTGTGAGTTAGGACACGGGGCAGTGAGCACAGGGGGTGATGGGTGAGTGGGACTGGGTGTGAGTTAGGACACGGGGGCAGTGAGCACAGGGGGTGATGGGTGAGTGGGACTGGGTGTGAGTTAGGACACGGGGCAGTGAGCACAGGGGGTGATGGGTGAGCGGGACGTGGTGCGTGTTAGGACACGGGGTCAGTGAGCACAGGGGGTGATGGGTGAGTGGGACTGGGTGTGAGTTAGGACACGGAGCAGTGAGCACAGGGGGTGATGGGTGAGTGGGACTGGGTGTGAGTTAGGACACGGGGCAGTGAGCACAGGGGGTGATGGGTGAGTGGGACTGGGTGCAAGTTAGGACACGGGGTCAGTGAGCACAGGGGGTGATGGGTGAGTGGGACTGGGTGTGAGTTAGGACACGGGGTCAGTGAGCACAGGGGGTGATGGGTGAGTGGGACTGGGTGTGACTTGGGACACGGGGTCAGTGAGCACAGGGGGTGATGGGTGAGTGGGACTGGGTGCGTGTTAGGACACGGGGCACAGGGGGTGATGGGTGAGTGGGACTGGGTGTGAGTTAGGACACGGGGTCAGTGAGCACAGGGGGTGATGGGTGAGCGGGACGTGGTGCGTGTTAGGACACGGGGCAGTGAGCACAGGGGGTGATGGGTGAGCGGGACGTGGTGTGAGTTAGGACACGGGACACAGGGGGTGATGGGTGAGCGGGACGTGGTGTGAGTTAGGACACGGGGCACAGGGGGTGATGGGTGAGTGGGACGTGGTGCGTGTTAGGACACGGGGACGTGGTGCGTGTTAGGACACGGGGACAGTGAGCACAGGGGGCGATGGGTGAGTGGGACGTGGTGCGTGTTAGGACACGGGGTCAGTGAGCACAGGGGGTGATGGGTGAGTGGGACTGGGTGTGAGTTAGGACACGGGGCAGTGAGCACAGGGGGTGATGGGTGAGTGGGACTGGGTGTGAGTTAGGACACGGGGCAGTGAGCACAGGGGGCGATGGGTGAGCGGGACTGGGTGCAAGTTAGGACACGGGGCAGTGAGCACAGGGGGTGATGGGTGAGTGGGACTGGGTGTGAGTTAGGACACGGGGTCAGTGAGCACATGGGGTGATGGGTGAGTGGGACTCGGTGTGAGTTAGGACACGGGGTCAGTGAGCACAGGGGGTGATGGGTGAGCGGGACGTGGTGCGTGTTAGGACATGGGGCAGTGAGCACAGGGGGTGATGGGTGAGTGGGACTGGGTGTGAGTTAGGACACGGGGTCAGTGAGCACAGAGGGTGATGGGTGAGTGGGACTGGGTGTGAGTTAGGACACAGGGCAGTGAGCACAGGGGGTGATGGGTGAGTGGGACTTAGTGAGTTAGGACACGGGGCAGTGAGCACAGGGGGTGATGGGTGAGTGGGACTGGGTGTGAGTTAGGACACGGGGGCAGTGAGCACAGTGGGTGATGGGTGAGTGGGACTGGGTGTGAGTTAGGACACAGGGCAGTGAGCACAGTGGGTGATGGGTGAGTGGGACTGGGTGTGAGTTAGGACATGGGGCAGTGAGCACAGGGGGTGATGGGTGAGTGGGACTGGGTGTGAGTTAGGACACGGGGTCAGTGAGCACAGGGGGTGATGGGTGAGTGGGACTGGGTGCGAGTTAGGACATGGGGGCAGTGAGCACAGGGGGTGATGGGTGAGTGGGACTGGGTGTGAGTTAGGACACGGGGTCAGTGAGCACAGGGGGTGATGGGTGAGTGGGACTGGGTGTGAGTTAGGACACGGGGTCAGTGAGCACAGGGGGTGATGGGTGAATGGGACTGGGTGTGAGTTAGGACACGGGGTCAGTGAGCACAGGGGGTGATGGGTGAGCGGGACGTGGTGCGTGTTAGGACACGGGCTGCCGAGTTTTGGATGACCTCAAGTTTACGTGGGGTAGAATGTGGGAGGCCAGCCAGGAGTGCATTGGAATAGTCAAGTCTGGAGGTAACAAATGCAAGGGTGAGGGTTTCAGCAGTAGAAGAGCTGGGGCAAGGGGTGGAGACGGAGGTGGAAATAAGCGGGTTTAGTTATGCTGTGGATATGTGGCTGGAAGCTCATTTCAGGGTCAGATATGACATCGAGGCTGTGAACAGTGAGGTTCAGCCTCAGACAGAGGTTGGGGAGAGGGATGGAGTCGGTGTCTGGGGAACGGAGTTTGCGGCGGGGACTGAAAACAATGGCCACGGTTTCCCCAATATTTAATTGGATAACATTCCTGCTCATCCAGTACTGGATGTGGGACAAGCAGTCTGACAATTTAGAGAGTGAGGAGGGGTTGAGAGAAGTGGGGTGAGGTAGAGCTGGGTGTTAGTGTACATGTGGAAACTGAGGCTGTGTTTTCAGATGATATTGTCAAGGGGCAACATGTAGATAAGAAATAGGAGGGGCCAAGGATAGATCACAAAACTCTGGGCATGATTCCCATCTCTGTGTCATTGCCCCTTTAACAAATCTAAACTTTTTTTGCAGTTTGTAATTGATAGTTTGAGAGCCAACAAAAGATTCTGAAGGACATAAGTTACCGGTTAAACTCGTACATGCAAAAGCATTCACTGCGGTGAAACCAGTTAGACTCTGCACTCGGTGCATCAGTTGATAGAATCCTGCCATCATGGAGCTGTCCCTCCTCACCTCCGGGATCATTTCACTCGCCTCCCACCCAGCTTGGCTCATAGTTTCAGTTGTCCTGTATCTCGTTGTCAGGTTGCAAATGAGAGGATGGTGGAGACCGAGAGAGTGTCCCGTGGATCTAACCGGGAAAACGGCCATTGTCACTGGCGCTAACACAGGTAAGTGTCTGCAGCAGCTTGGCTCAGTTAGTAACACTCCCTCTCCCTGCCAATCAGAAGGTGACAGGCTCAAGCCCCTCTCTCAGACTTCAGCCCACAATCCAGGCTGACCCTTCAGTGCAGTGCCGAGGGAGTGCTGCACTGGCACAGGTACTGCCTTTCGGATGAGACATGAAACCGAGGACCTGTCGCAGTTTCAGGTGGCTGTTAAGGATCCCATGACTATATTGGATGAAAAGCAGAGGCAATAATCTCCCTTCAGTAAAAAACCTTCAAATGCCTGGTATTAAACACAACAGAATGTGCGCAGGGTTTGGAGACAGGCTGACATGGAATTTAAGTTTCCATTGACCGCTTGAACGTGCCTGAGGTGTCCCTGCCCAGCCTTGTCCAAAATCCGATCTGTTGGATCAGTTACTGGCCAACAAGCCCGAAGCTGCACAAATTCATTATAATATAACATTCAAAGGCCTTTGCAATGGTGCAGGAGGTTTATCAGGGATTTCTTTTATTCATTCGTGGGATGGCCAGGCATTTGTTGGCCATCCCGAATTGTCCTCAAGAAGCTGCTGGTGAGACAACTCGGTCAGTTAACAGTGTCCCACATTGGTCTCCAGTCACAGACAGACCAGGCAAAGGCAGCACATTTCCACATGGGCTTTACACCAACCTGGCCATGTCATGGTCACCATTAATGGCACTTGCTTTTTATCCCAGAGTTATTTAATGAACTGAATTTAAATTCCCCAGCTGCCGTGGTGGGATTTATCGGCCAAGCCGCTGGGTCAGCAGTCGGGTTACAGAGTTACCATGTTACCGCTCCCTTGTACAAGGGCTGAGGGATTTCAGGGAGAAGCAGAGGCTGCAAAAGTTTGGCCTGTTCTACTTGGAACAGAGAAGGTGAAGCGGTAACCAGAAAAAGGTTTTCCAGATCGAGTGCGTCAATAACGAGAGGTCATGGATTTTAAATCGTTGGAAAAAGATCGGGAGGGTATATGAGGATCATTCTTCTCACTCGGAGAGTTCTCAGAACCTGCAACGTATTTCCTGAAAAAGTGCTGGGAGCTGATTCTGTAAATAACTGTAAAGGGAATTGGACAGAGACTGGAGAACCGGGAATGTACAGGGACTGGAGAACCGGGAATGTACAGGTACTGGAGGGTGGGGAATGTACAGGTACTGGAGAACCGGGAATGTACAGGTACTGGAGGGTGGGGAATGTACAGGGACTGGAGAACCGGGAATGTACAGGTACTGGAGGGTGGGGAATGTACAGGTACTGGAGGGTGGGGAATGTACAGGTACTGGAGGACGGGGAATGTACAGGTACTGGAGGGTGGGGAATGTACAGGTACTGGAGGGTGAGGAATGTACAGGTACTGGAGGGTGAGGAATGTACAGGTACTGGAGGGTGAGGAATGTACAGGGACTGGAGAACCGGGAATGTACAGGGACTGGAGGGTGGGGAATGTACAGGTACTGGAGGGTGGTGAATGTACAGGTACTGGAGGGTGGGGAATGTACAGGTACTGGAGGGTGGGGAATGTACAGGGACTGGAGAACCGGGAATGTACAGGGACTGGAGGGTGGGGAATGTACAGGGACTGGAGAACCGGGAATGTACAGGGACTGGAGGGTGGGGAATGTACAGGTACTGGAGGGTGGTGAATGTACAGGTACTGGAGGGTGGGGAATGTACAGGTACTGGAGGGTGGGGAATGTACAGGGACTGGAGGGTGGGGAATGTACAGGGACTGGAGAACCGGGAATGTACAGGGACTGGAGGGTGGGGAATGTACAGGTACTGGAGGGTGGTGAATGTACAGGTACTGGAGGGTGGGGAATGTACAGGTACTGGAGGGTGGGGAATGTACAGGTACTGGAGGGTGAGGAATGTACAGGTACTGGAGGGTGGGGAATGTACAGGTACTGGAGGGTGGGGAATGTACAGGGACTGGAGGGTGGGGAATGTACAGGGACTGGAGAACCGGGAATGTACAGGGACTGGAGGGTGGGGAATGTACAGGTACTGGAGGGTGGTGAATGTACAGGTACTGGAGGGTGGGGAATGTACAGGGACTGGAGAACCGGGAATGTACAGGGACTGGAGGGTGGGGAATGTACAGGTACTGGAGGGTGGTGAATGTACAGGGACTGGAGAACCGGGAATGTACAGGGACTGGAGGGTGAGGAATGTACAGGTACTGGAGGGTGGGGAATGTACAGGTACTGGAGGGTGAGAAATGTACAGGTACTGGAGGGTGGTGAATGTACAGATAATGGAGGGTGAGGAATGTACAGATAATGGAGGGTGAGGAATGCACAGATAATGGAGGGTGAGGAATGTACAGATAATGGAGGGTGAGGAATGCACAGATAATGGAGGGTGAGGAATGTACAGGTACTGGAGGGTGAGGAATGTACAGGTACTGGAGAACCGGGAATGTACAGGTACTGGAGGGTGGGGAATGTACAGGTACTGGAGGGTGAGGAATGTACAGGTACTGGAGGGTGGGGAATGTACAGGTACTGGAGGGTGAGGAATGTACAGGTACTGGAGGGTGGGGAATGTACAGGTACTGGAGGGTGGGGAATGTACAGGTACTGGAGGGTGGGGAATGTACAGGTACTGGAGGGTGGGGAATGTACAGATACTGGAGGGTGGGGAATGTACAGGTACTGGAGGGTGAGGAATGTACAGGTACTGGAGGGTGGGGAATGTACAGGTACTGGAGGGTGAGGAATGTACAGGTACTGGAGAACCGGGAATGTACAGGTACTGGAGGGTGGGGAATGTACAGGTACTGGAGGACGGGGAATGTACAGGTACTGGAGGGTGGGGAATGTACAGGTACTGGAGGGTGGGGAATGTACAGGTACTGGAGGGTGGGGAATGTACAGGTACTGGAGGGTGGTGAATGTACAGGTACTGGAGGGTGGGGAATGTACAGGTACTGGAGGGTGGGGAATGTACAGGTACTGGAGAACCGGGAATGTACAGGTACTGGAGGGTGGTGAATGTACAGGTACTGGAGGGTGGGGAATGTACAGGTACTGGAGAACCGGGAATGTACAGGTACTGGAGGACGGGGAATGTACAGGTACTGGAGGGTGAGGAATGTACAGGTACTGGAGGGTGGGGAATGTACAGGTACTGGAGGGTGGGGAATGTCCAGGTACTGGAGGGTGGGGAATGTACAGATACTGGAGGGTGGGGAATGCACAGGTACTGGAGGGTGGGGAATGTACAGGTACTGGAGGGTGGGGAATGTACAGGTACTGGAGGGTGGGGAATGTACAGGTACAGGAGGGCGGGGAATGTACAGGTACTGGAGGGCGGGGAATGTACAGGTACTGGAGAACCGGGAATGTACAGGTACTGGAGGGTGGGGAATGTACAGGTACTGGAGGGTGAGGAATGTACAGGTACTGGAGGGTGAGGAATGTACAGGTACTGGAGGGTGGGGAATGTACAGGTACTGGAGGGTGAGGAATGTACAGGTACTGGAGGGTGAGGAATGTACAGGGACTGGAGAACCGGGAATGTACAGGTACTGGAGGGTGGTGAATGTACAGATAATGGAGGGTGAGGAATGTACAGATAATGGAGGGTGAGGAATGCACAGATAATGGAGGGTGAGGAATGTACAGGTACTGGAGGGTGAGGAATGTACAGGTACTGGAGAACCGGGAATGTACAGGTACTGGAGGGTGCTGAATGTACAGGTACTGGAGGGCGGGGAATGTACAGGTACTGGAGGGTGGGGAATGTACAGGTACTGGAGGGTGAGGAATGTCCAGGTACTGGAGGGTGAGGAATGTACAGGTACTGGAGGACGGGGAATGTACAGGTACTGGAGGGTGGGGAATGTACAGGTACTGGAGGGTGGGGAATGTACAGGTACAGGAGGGCGGGGAATGTACAGGTACTGGAGGGTGGGGAATGTCCAGGTACTGGAGGGTGGGGAATGTACAGGTACTGGAGGGTGAGGAATGTACAGGTACTGGAGGGTGGGGAATGTACAGATACTGGAGGGTGGGGAATGTACAGGTACTGGAGGGTGGGGAATGTACAGGTACTGGAGGGTGAGGAATGTACAGGTACTGGAGGGTGAGGAATGTACAGGTACTGGAGGGTGGGGAATGTACAGGTACTGGAGGGTGGGGAATGTACAGGTACTGGAGGGTGGGGAATGTACAGGTACTGGAGAACCGGGAATGTACAGGTACTGGAGGGTGGGGAATGTACAGGTACTGGAGAACCGGGAATGTACAGGTACTGGAGAACCGGGAATGTACAGGTACTGGAGGGTGGTGAATGTACAGGTACTGGAGGGTGGGGAATGTACAGGTACTGGAGGGTGAGGAATGTACAGGTACTGGAGGGTGGGGAATGTACAGATACTGGAGGGTGGGGAATGTACAGGTACTGGAGGGTGGGGAATGTACAGGTACTGGAGGGTGGGGAATGTACAGGTACTGGAGGGTGGGGAATGTACAGGTACTGGAGGGTGAGGAATGTACAGGAACTGGAGGGCGGGGAATGTACAGGTACTGGAGGACGGGGAATGCACAGGTACTGGAGGGTGAGGAATGTACAGGTACTGGAGGGTGGGGAATGTACAGGTACTGGAGGGTGGGGAATGTACAGGTACTGGAGGGTGGGGAATGTACAGGTACAGGAGGGTGGGGAATGTACAACTACTGGAGGGTGGGGAATGTACAGGTACTGGAGGGTGAGGAATGTACAGGTACTGGAGAGTGGGGAATGTACAGGTACTGGAGGGTGAGGAATGTACATGTACTGGAGGATGGGGAATGTACAGGTACTGGAGGGCGGGGAATGTACAGGTACTGGAGGGTGGGGAATGTACAGGTACTGGAGGACGGGGAATGTACAGGTACTGGAGGACGGGGAATGTACAGGTACTGGAGGGTGGGGAATGTACAGGTACTGGAGGGTGGGGAATGTACAGGTACTGGAGGGTGAGGAATGTACAGGTACTGGAGGGTGAGGAATGTACAGGTACTGGAGGGCGGGGAATGTACAGGTACTGGAGGACGGGGAATGTACAGGTACTGGAGGGTGGGGAATGTACAGGTACTGGAGGGTGAGGAATGTACAGGTACTGGAGGGTGGGGAATGTACAGGTACTGGAGGGTGGGGAATGTACAGGTACTGGAGGGTGAGGAATGTACAGGTACTGGAGGGTGGGGAATGTACAGGTACTGGAGGGTGGGGAATGTACAGGTACTGGAGGATGGGGAATGTACAGGTACTGGAGGGTGAGGAATGTACAGGTACTGGAGGGTGGGGAATGTACACGTACTGGAGGGTGGGGAATGTACAGGTACTGGAGGATGGGGAATGTACAGGTACTGGAGGGTGGGGAATGTACAGGTACTGGAGGGTGAGGAATGTACAGGTACTGGAGGGCGGGGAATGTACAGGTACTGGAGGATGGGGAATGTACAGGTACTGGAGGATGGGGAATGTACAGGTACTGGAGGGTGAGGAATGTACAGGTACTGGAGGGTGGGGAATGTACAGGTACTGGAGGGTGGGGAATGTACAGGTACTGGAGGGTGAGGAATGTACAGGTACTGGAGGGTGGGGAATGTACAGGTACTGGAGGGTGAGGAATGTACAGGTACTGGAGGGTGGGGAATGTACAGGTACTGGAGGGTGAGGAATGTACAGGTACTGGAGGGTGGGGAATGTACAGGTACTGGAGGGCGGGGAATGTACAGGTACTGCAGGACGGGGAATGTACAGGTACTGGAGGGTGAGGAATGTACAGGTACTGGAGGGTGGGGAATGTACAGGTACTGGAGGGTGAGGAATGTACAGGTACTGGAGGACGTGGAATGTACAGGTACTGGAGGGTGAGGAATGTACAGGTACTGGAGGGTGGGGAATGTACAGGTACTGGAGGGTGGGGAATGTACAGGTACTGGAGGGTGAGGAATGTACAGGTACTGGAGGGTGGGGAATGTACAGGTACTGGAGGGTGAGGAATGTACAGGTACTGGAGGGTGGGGAATGTACAGGTACTGGAGGGTGGGGAATGTACAGATACTGGAGGGTGGGGAATGTACAGGTACTGGAGGGTGGGGAATGTACAGGTACTGGAGGGTGGGGAATGTACAGGTACTGGAGGGTGGGGAATGTACAGGTACAGGAGGGCGGGGAATGTACAGGTACTGGAGGGTGGGGAATGTACAGGTACTGGAGAACCGGGAATGTACAGGTACTGGAGGACGGGGAATGTACAGGTACTGGAGGGTGAGGAATGTACAGGTACTGGAGGGTGGGGAATGTACAGGTACTGAAGGGTGGGGAATGTCCAGGTACTGGAGGGTGGGGAATGTACAGATACTGGAGGGTGGGGAATGCACAGGTACTGGAGGGTGGGGAATGTACAGGTACTGGAGGGTGGGGAATGTACAGGTACTCGAGGGTGGGGAATGTACAGGTACAGGAGGGCGGGGAATGTACAGGTACTGGAGGGTGGGGAATGTACAGGTACTGGAGAACCGGGAATGTACAGGTACTGGAGGGTGGAGAATGTACAGGTACTGGAGGGTGAGGAATGTACAGGTACTGGAGGGTGAGGAATGTACAGGTACTGGAGGGTGGGGAATGTACAGGTACTGGAGGGTGAGGAATGTACAGGGACTGGAGGGTGAGGAATGTACAGGGACTGGAGAACCGGGAATGTACAGGTACTGGAGGGTGGTGAATGTACAGATAATGGAGGGTGAGGAATGTACAGATAATGGAGGGTGAGGAATGCACAGATAATGGAGGGTGAGGAATGTACAGGTACTGGAGGGTGAGGAATGTACAGGTACTGGAGAACCGGGAATGTACAGGTACTGGAGGGTGCTGAATGTACAGGTACTGGAGGGCGGGGAATGTACAGGTACAGGAGGGTGCTGAATGTACAGGTACTGGAGGGCGGGGAATGTACAGGTACTGGAGGGTGCTGAATGTACAGGTACTGGAGGGCGGGGAATGTACAGGTACTGGAGGGTGCTGAATGTACAGGTACTGGAGAACCGGGAATGTACAGGTACTGGAGGGTGGGGAATGTACAGGTACTGGAGGGTGAGGAATGTCCAGGTACTGGAGGGTGGGGAATGTACAGGTACAGGAGGGCGGGGAATGTACAGGTACTGGAGGACGGGGAATGTACAGGTACTGGAGGGTGGGGAATGTCCAGGTCATGGAGGGTGGGGAATGTACAGATACTGGAGGGTGAGGAATGTACAGGTACTGGAGGGTGGGGAATGTACAGATACTGGAGGGTGGGGAATGTACAGGTACTGGAGGGTGGGGAATGTACAGGTACTGGAGGGTGGGGAATGTACAGATACTGGAGGGTGAGGAATGTACAGGTACTGGAGGGTGGGGAATGTACAGGTACTGGAGGGTGAGGAATGTACAGGTACTGGAGGGTGGGGAATGTACAGGTACTGGAGAACCGGGAATGTACAGGTACTGGAGGGTGGGGAATGTACAGGTACTGGAGGGTGGGGAATGTACAGGTACTGGAGAACCGGGAATGTACAGGTACTGGAGGGTGGGGAATGTACAGGTACTGGAGAACCGGGAATGTACAGGTACTGGAGGGTGGTGAATGTACAGGTACTGGAGGGTGGGGAATGTACAGGTACTGGAGGATGAGGAATGTACAGGTACTGGAGGGCGGGGAATGTACAGGTACTGGAGGGTGGGGAATGTACAGGTACTGGAGGGTGGGGAATGTACAGGTACTGGAGGGTGGGGAATGTACAGGTACTGGAGGGTGAGGAATGTACAGGTACTGGAGGGCGGGGAATGTACAGGTACTGGAGGACGGGGAATGCACAGGTACTGGAGGGTGGGGAATGTACAGGTACTGGAGGGTGGGGAATGTACAGGTACTGGAGGGTGGTGAATGTACAGGTACTGGAGGGTGGGGAATGTACAGGTACTGGAGGGTGGGGAATGTACAGGTACTGGAGGGTGGGGAATGTACAGGTACTGGAGGGTGAGGAATGTACAGGTACTGGAGGGTGGGGAATGTACAACTACTGGAGGGTGGGGAATGTGCAGGTACTGGAGGGTGAGGAATGTACAGGTACTGGAGAGTGGGGAATGTACAGGTACAGGAGGGTGGGGAATGTACAGGTACTGGAGGGTGGAGAATGTACAGGTACTGGAGGGTGGGGAATGTACAGGTACTGGAGGACGGGGAATGTACAGATACTGGAGGGTGAGGAATGTACAGGTACTGGAGGGTGGGGAATGTACAGGTACTGGAGGGTGGAGAATGTACAGGTACTGGAGGGTGAGGAATGTACAGGTACTGGAGGGTGGGGAATGTACAGGTACTGGAGGGTGGGGAATGTACAGGTACTGGAGGGCGGGGAATGTACAGGTACTGGAGGGTGAGGAATGTACATGTACTGGAGGATGGGGAATGTACATGTACTGGAGGGCGGGGAATGTACAGGTACTGGAGGGTGGGGAATGTACAGGTACTGGAGGGAGGGGAATGTACAGGTACTGGAGGGTGGGGAATGTACAGGTACTGGAGGGTGGGGAATGTACAGGTACTGGAGGGTGGGGAATGTACAGGTACTGGAGGGTGGGGAATGTACAGGTACTGGAGGGTGGGGAATGTACAGGTACTGGAGGGTGAGGAATGTACAGGTACTGGAGGGTGAGGAATGTACAGGTACTGGAGGGCGGGGAATGTACAGGTACTGGAGGACGGGGAATGTACAGGTACTGGAGGGTGGGGAATGTACAGGTACTGGAGGGTGAGGAATGTACAGGTACTGGAGGGTGGGGAATGTACAGGTACTGGAGGGTGGGGAATGTACAGGTACTGGAGGGTGAGGAATGTACAGGTACTGGAGGGTGGGGAATGTACAGGTACTGGAGGGTGGGGAATGTACAGGTACTGGAGGATGGGGAATGTACAGGTACTGGAGGGTGAGGAATGTACAGGTACTGGAGGGTGGGGAATGTACACGTACTGGAGGGTGGGGAATGTACAGGTACTGGAGGATGGGGAATGTACAGGTACTGGAGGGTGGGGAATGTACAGGTACTGGAGGATGGGGAATGTACAGGTACTGGAGGGTGAGGAATGTACAGGTACTGGAGGGCGGGGAATGTACAGGTACTGGAGGGTGGGGAATGTACAGGTACTGGAGGGTGAGGAATGTACAGGTACTGGAGGGTGGGGAATGTACAGGTACTGGAGGATGGGGAATGTACAGGTACTGGAGGGTGAGGAATGTACAGGTACTGGAGGGTGGGGAATGTACAGGTACTGGAGGGTGGGGAATGTACAGGTACTGGAGGGTGAGGAATGTACAGGTACTGGAGGGTGGGGAATGTACAGGTACTGGAGGGTGAGGAATGTACAGGTACTGGAGGGTGGGGAATGTACAGGTACTGGAGGGTGAGGAATGTACAGGTACTGGAGGACGGGGAATGTACAGGTACTGGAGGGTGAGGAATGTACAGGTACTGGAGGGTGGGGAATGTACAAGTACTGGAGGGTGGGGAATGTACAGGTACTGGAGGATGGGGAATGTACAGGTACTGGAGAACCGGGAATGTACAGGTACTGGAGGGTGGGGAATGTACAGGTACTGGAGGACGGGGAATGTACAGGTACTGGAGGGTGGGGAATGTACAGGTACTGGAGGGTGGGGAATGTACATGTACTGGAGGGTGGGGAATGTACAGGTACTGGAGGGTGAGGAATGTACAGGTACTGGAGGGTGAGGAATGTACAGGTACTGGAGGGTGGGGAATGTACAGGTACTGGAGGGTGGTGAATGTACAGGTACTGGAGGGTGGGGAATATACAGGTACTGGAGGGTGAGGAATGTACAGGTACTGGAGGGTGAGGAATGTACAGGTACTGGAGGATGGGGAATGTACAGGTACAGGAGGGTGGGGAATGTACAGGTACTGGAGGGTGAGGAATGTACAGGTACTGGAGGGTGGGGAATGTACAGGTACTGGAGGATGGGGAATGTACAGGTACAGGAGGGTGGGGAATGTACAGGTACTGGAGGGTGAGGAATGTACAGGTACTGGAGGGTGAGGAATGTACAGGTACTGGAGGACGGGGAATGTACAGGTACTGGAGGGTGAGGAATGTACAGGTACTGGAGGGTGGGGAATGTACAGGTACTGGAGGGTGGGGAATGTACAGGTACTGGAGAACCGGGAATGTACAGGTACTGGAGGGTGGGGAATGTACAGGTACTGGAGAACCGGGAATGTACAGGTACTGGAGGGTGGGGAATGTACATGTACTGGAGGGTGAGGAATGTACAGGTACTGGAGGGTGGGGAATGTACAGGTACTGGAGGGTGGTGAATGTACAGGTACTGGAGGGTGGGGAATATACAGGTACTGGAGGGTGAGGAATGTACAGGTACTGGAGGGTGAGGAATGTACAGGTACTGGAGGGTGGGGAATGTACAGGTACTGGAGGGTGAGGAATGTACAGGTACTGGAGGGTGGGGAATGTACAGGTACTGGAGGGTGGGGAATGTACAGGTACTGGAGGGTGGGGAATGTACAGGTACTGGAGAGTGGGGAATGTACAGGTACTGGAGGGTGGGGAATGTACAGGTACTGGAGAGTGGGGAATGTACAGGTACTGGAGGGCGGGGAATGTACAGGTACTGGAGGGTGGGGAATGTACAGGTACTGGAGAGTGGGGAATGTACAGGTACTGGAGGGTGGGGAATGTACAGGTACTGGAGAGTGGGGAATGTACAGGTACTGGAGGGTGGGGAATGTACAGGTACTGGAGGGTGGGGAATGTACAGGTACTGGAGAGTGGGGAATGTACAGGTACTGGAGGGTGGGGAATGTACAGGTACTGGAGGGTGGGGAATGTACAGGTACTGGAGGGTGGGGAATGTACAGGTACTGGAGGGTGAGGAATGTACAGGTACTGGAGGACGGGGAATGTACAGGTACTGGAGGGTGAGGAATGTACAGGTACTGGAGGGTGGGGAATGTACAAGTACTGGAGGATGGGGAATGTACAGGTACTGGAGAACCGGGAATGTACAGGTACTGGAGGATGGGGAATGTACAGGTACTGGAGAACCGGGAATGTACAGGTACTGGAGGGTGGGGAATGTACAGGTACTGGAGGGTGGGGAATGTACAGGTACTGGAGGGTGGGGAATGTACAGGTACTGGAGGACGGGGAATGTACAGGTACTGGAGGGTGGGGAATGTACAGGTACTGGAGGGTGGGGAATGTACAGGTACTGGAGGGTGGGGAATGTACAGGTACTGGAGGGTGGGGAATGTACAGGTACTGGAGAGTGGGGAATGTACAGGTACTGGAGGGTGGGGAATGTACAGGTACTGGAGGGTGGGGAATGTACAGGTACTGGAGGGTGGGGAATGTACAGGTACTGGAGGGTGGGGAATGTACAGGTACTGGAGGGTGGGGAATGTACAGGTACTGGAGGATGGGGAATGTACAGGTACTGGAGAACCGGGAATGTACAGGTACTGGAGGGTGGGGAATGTACAGGTACTGGAGGGTGGGGAATGTACAGGTACTGGAGGGTGAGGAATGTACAGGTACTGGAGGGTGGGGAATGTACAGGTACTGGAGGGTGGTGAATGTACAGGTACTGGAGGGTGGGGAATATACAGGTACTGGAGGGTGAGGAATGTACAGGTACTGGAGGGTGAGGAATGTACAGGTACTGGAGGACGGGGAATGTACAGGTACTGGAGGGTGGGGAATGTACAGGTACTGGAGGATGGGGAATGTACAGGTACTGGAGGGTGGGGAATGTACAGGTACTGGAGGGTGAGGAATGTACAGGTACTGGAGGGTGGGGAATGTACAGGTACTGGAGGGTGGGGAATGTACAGGTACTGGAGGGTGAGGAATGTACAGGTACTGGAGGACGGGGAATGTACAGGTACTGGAGGGTGAGGAATGTACAGGTACTGGAGGCTGGGGAATGTACAGGTACTGGAGGGTGGGGAATGTACAGGTACTGGAGAACCGGGAATGTACAGGTACTGGAGGGTGGGGAATGTACAGGTACTGGAGAACCGGGAATGTACAGGTACTGGAGGGTGGGGAATGTACATGTACTGGAGGGTGAGGAATGTACAGGTACTGGAGGGTGGGGAATGTACAGGTACTGGAGGGTGGTGAATGTACAGGTACTGGAGGGTGGGGAATATACAGGTACTGGAGGGTGAGGAATGTACAGGTACTGGAGGGTGAGGAATGTACAGGTACTGGAGGACGGGGAATGTACAGGTACTGGAGGGTGGGGAATGTACAGGTACTGGAGGGTGGGGAATGTACAGGTACTGGAGGGTGAGGAATGTACAGGTACTGGAGGGCGGGGAATGTACAGGTACTGGAGGGTGAGGAATGTACAGGTACTGGAGGGCGGGGAATGTACAGGTACTGGAGGGTGAGGAATGTACAGGTACTGGAGGGCGGGGAATGTACAGGTACTGGAGGGTGGGGAATGTACAGGTACTGGAGGGTGAGGAATGTACAGGTACTGGAGAGTTGGGAATGTACAGGTACTGGAGGGTGGGGAATGTACAGGTACTGGAGGGTGAGGAATGTACAGGTACTGGAGGGCGGGTAATGTACAGGTACTGGAGGACGGGGAATGTACAGGTACTGGAGGATGGGGAATGTACAGGTATTGGAGGGTGGGGAATGTACAGGTACTGGAGAGTGGGGAATGTACAGGTACTGGAGGGTGGGGAATGTACAGGTACTGGAGGGTGGGGAATGTACAGGTACTGGAGGGTGGGGAATGTACAGGTACTGGAGGGTGGGGAATGTACAGGTACTGGAGGGTGGGGAATGTACAGGTACTGGAGGGTGGGGAATGTACAGGTACTGGAGGACGGGGAATGTACAGGTACTGGAGGGTGAGGAATGTACAGGTACTGGAGGGTGGGGAATGTCCAGGTACTGGAGGGTGGGGAATGTACAGGTACTGGAGGACGGGGAATGTACAGGTACTGGAGGGTGGGGAATGTACAGGTACTGGAGGGTGGGGAATGTACAGGTACTGGAGGGTGGGGAATGTACAGATACTGGAGGACGGGGAATGTACAGGTACTGGAGGGTGGGGAATGTACAGGTACTGGAGGGCGGGGAATGTACAGGTACTGGAGGACGGGGAATGTACAGGTACTGGAGGGTGGGGAATGTACAGGTACTGGAGGACGGGGAATGTACAGGTACAGGAGGGCGGGTAATGTACAGGTACTGGAGGGTGAGGAATGTACAGGTACTGGAGGACGGGGAATGTACAGGTACTGGAGGGTGGGGAATGTACAGGTACTGGAGGGTGGGGAATGTACAGGTACTGGAGGGTGGGGAATGTACAGGTACTGGAGGGTGGGGAATGTACAGATACTGGAGGACGGGGAATGTACAGGTACTGGAGGGTGGGGAATGTACAGGTACTGGAGGGTGGGGAATGTACAGGTACTGGAGGACGGGGAATGTACAGGTACTGGAGGGTGGGGAATGTACAGGTACTGGAGGGTGAGGAATGTACAGGTACTGGAGGACGGGGAATGTACAGGTACTGGAGGGTGAGGAATGTACAGATACTGGAGGACGGGGAATGTACAGGTACTGGAGGACGGGGAATGTACAGGTACTGGAGGGTGAGGAATGTACAGGTACTGGAGGGTGAGGAATGTACAGGTACTGGAGGGTGGGGAATGTACAGGTACTGGAGGGTGGGGAATGTCCAGGTACTGGAGGGTGGGGAATGTACAGGTACTGGAGGACGGGGAATGTACAGGTACTGGATAGTGGGGAATGTACAGGTACTGGAGGGTGAGGAATGTACAGGTACTGGAGGGTGGGGAATGTACAGGTACTGGAGGGTGGGGAATGTACAGGTACTGGAGGACGGGGAATGTACAGGTACTGGAGGACGGGGAATGTACAGGTACTGGAGGGTGAGGAATGTACAGGTACTGGAGGGTGAGGAATGTACAGGTACTGGAGGATGGGGAATGTACACGTACTGGAGGACGGGGAATGTACAGGTACTGGAGGGTGGGGAATGTACAGGTACTGGAGGGTGAGGAATGTACAGGTACTGGAGGATGGGGAATGTACAGGTACTGGAGGGTGAGGAATGTACAGGTACTGGAGGGTGAGGAATGTACAGGTACTGGAGGGTGGGGAATGTCCAGGTACTGGAGGGTGGGGAATGTACAGGTACTGGAGGACGGGGAATGTACAGGTACTGGAGGACGGGGAATGTACAGGTACTGGAGGACGGGGAATGTACAGGTACTGGAGGACGGGGAATGTACAGATACTGGAGGGTGGGGAATGTACAGGTACTGGAGGGCGGGGAATGTACAGGTACTGGAGGGTGGGGAATGTACAGGTACTGGAGGACGGGGAATGTACAGGTACTGGAGGACGGGGAATGTACAGGTACTGGAGGACGGGGAATGTACAGGTACTGGAGGACGGGGAATGTACAGATACTGGAGGGTGGGGAATGTACAGGTACTGGAGGGCGGGGAATGTACAGGTACTGGAGGGTGGGGAATGTACAGGTACTGGAGGGCGGGGAATGTACAGATACTGGAGGGTGGGGAATGTACAGGTACTGGAGGGCGGGGAATGTACAGGTACTGGAGGACGGGGAATGTACAGGTACTGGAGGACGGGGAATGTACAGGTACTGGAGAACCGGGAATGTACAGGTACTGGAGGGTGGGGAATGTACAGGTACTGGAGGGTGGGGAATGTACAGGTACTGGAGGGTGGGGAATGTACAGGTACTGGAGGGTGGGGAATGTACAGGTACTGGAGGACGGGGAATGTACAGGTACTGGAGGGTGGGGAATGTACAGGTACTGGAGGGTGGGGAATGTACAGGTACTGGAGGGTGGGGAATGTACAGGTACTGGAGGGTGGGGAATGTACAGGTACTGGAGGGTGGGGAATGTACAGGTACTGGAGGGTGGGGAATGTACAGGTACTGGAGGGTGGGGAATGTACAGGTACTGGAGGACGGGGAATGTACAGGTACTGGAGGACGGGGAATGTACAGGTACTGGAGGACGGGGACAGTCAGGAGAGAAAGGCGGGTCTGTACTGATCACGACTGCTGTTTAAATAGCCAGCACAGACAGGTTGGACGGATTGACTTTCTGAGCTGTCAGATTTCATACTAAAGAAAGATTTCCTTTATATCGCGCCTATCACATCCTCCCGAAGCACTTTACAGTCAATGAAGTACTTATTGAAGTGTCGTCACTTTACTAATGTTTGCACCAGTCCTGAGTCAGAAGGCGGTGGGTTCACGTCCCGCTGTATTGTGAAGCTTCATTGTGATGAACCTTGTTTCTGTGTCCAGGGATCGGGAGGTCCATTGCCCTGGACTTTGCCCAGAGAAATGCCCGTGTGATCTTGGCCTGCCGGAATTTGGAGCGAGGCCAGAGAGCGGAGCGAGAGATCCGGCTCAAGTCAGGGAACAGTAAGGTTCACCTGCGTCTTCTGGACACCAGCTCCATGGAATCGGTGCGGGAGTTCAGCAAGCGGATTAAGGCGGAGGAGAAACGGCTGGATATCCTTGTAAATAATGCAGCCACTTTCGGTAATGTGATGGTCCTGAGGGTAGAATAATGTCGAACCCGGGGACAAAGGGAAAGTGGGGAAGGGTCTGGGACCCCTGGCACTCCAGGAGGGATTGCTTTGTGACAAGTTTACTTCATTTCCCAGCCTTTGGCAATGTTCTGTGGTTCAACATTTGGAGCCCAGACAAATGAGACAGCAGTGTTTGGATAGAAATATATTTAATAAATAAAACAGTTGACAATTGATGTGCTCCTTGCAGGAGGAGAAGCTGAGTGTAAGACATGATTCCGACATTCATGCAGGGGACTTAGCGAACTGAGGGAACGTTCATCAAAAGCGATTTAATAGCATTGCTTATAATAATACTGAGAAAATAGAAATTAATTACCGAACATTTTCAATGCAAAATAAGTGAATGTAAAGAGCAGTATCACCTGTCTTCCTGCAGGGAGATCCGTGCACTATATATTCAGGAGAATCATCAGTTAATATCGCGTGTCACCAGCTCATCAAATCAACATTTCAATGTTTTTACTGTCTATTCTCAGTAACAGAACAGGTGAACAGGTTGGAAAGCATTCTCCTGGAAATTGCTGCAATAATCTCTGGAATGTGGCCGGGAAGGGGAGCTTCAACAAAAACTTTGAAAAGGGAATGGGCTATGTTGCTGAAAATAACTTTGATGGGGAAATGGCAGAGGGAGTGGGACTAATTGGATCATTCTTTCAAAGAGCTGGCACAGACAGGACGGGCAGAATGGCCTCCTTTGGTGCTGTATCATTGTATGATTCTATCAATAACTCAAACACGTCGGAACCCGGCACATGGGCACCGGAGACCAGGCTGAGTGGGTGAACCTACTGCTCACCTTCCCAGGTCCCCTCCATCCCAGATGTCAGCGTCCATCCAATTCGATTCACTCAAGGTGATGTTGAGAGGTGGCTGAGTGCACTGGACATGGCGATGGCTCAGGGCCCTGAGAACATCTGGGCTGCAGTGTTGGAGACCTGTGTACCCCAGCTCACCGGTCCACGGGCCAAGCTGTCCCAGGACAGCCCTGACACTGGCCTCGAACTGAGTGTGTCACATTGCCCAGGGACCACTCATGGTCAAAAACCCGCATCAAGCTATCATATTGTAAGGTGTCTCCGCGCTGATCCCAGTCTGATCCCGGACTCTCAGTCTTATCCCAGTCTGATCCCAGTCTGATCCCGGACTCTCAGTCTGATCCCAGCCTGATCCCGGACTCTCAGTCTGATCCCAGTCTGATCCCGGACTCTCAGTCTGATCCCAGTCTGATCCCGGACTCTCAGTCTGATCCCAATCTGATCCCGGACTATCAGTCTGATCCCAGTCTGATCCCGCATTCTCAGTCTGATCCCAGTCTGATCCCAGTCTGATCCCGGACTCTCAGAACATAGAACATAAGAACATAAGAATTAGGAACAGGAGTAGGCCATCTAGCCCCTCGAGCCTGCTCCGCCATTCAACAAGATCATGGCTGATCTGGCCGTGGACTCAGCTCCACTTACCCGCCCTCTCCCCGTAACCCTTAATTCCCTTATTGCTTAAAAATCTATCTATCTGTGACTTGAATACATTCAATGAGCTAGCCTCAACTGCTTCCTTGGGCAGAGAATTCCACAGATTCACAACCCTCTGGGAGAAGAAATTCCTTCTCAACTCGGTTTTAAATTGGCTCCTCCGTATTTTGAGGCTGTGCCCCCTAGTTCTAGTCTCCCCGACCAGTGGAAACAACCTCTCCGCCTCTATCTTGTCTATCCCTTTCATTATTTTAAATGTTTGTATAAGATCACCCCTCATCCTTCTGAACTCCAACGAGTAAAGACCCAGTCTACTCAATCTATCATCATAAGGTAACCCCCTCATCTCCGGAATCAGCCTAGTGAATCGTCTCTGTACCCCCTCCAAAGCTAGTATATCCTTCCTTAAGTAAGGTGACCAAAACTGCACGCAGTACTCCAGGTGCGGCCTCACCAATACCCTGTACAGTTGCAGCAGGACCTCCCTGCTTTTGTACTCCATCCCTCTCGCAATGAAGGCCAACATTCCATTCGCCTTCCTGATTACCTGCTGCACCTGCAAACTAACTTTTTGGGATTCCTGCACAAGGACCCCCAGGTCCCTCTGCACCGCAGCATGTTGTAATTTCTCCCCATTCAAATAATATTCCCTTTTACTGTTTATTTTCCCAAGGTGGATGACCTCACACTTTCCGACATTGTATTCCATCTGCCAAACCTTAGCCCATTCGATTAACCTATCCAAATCTCTTTGCAGCCTCTCTGTGTCCTCTACACAACCCGCTTTCCCACTAATCTTTGTGTCATCTGCAAATTTTGTTACACTACACTCTGTCCCCTCCTCCAGGTCATCTGTGTATATTGTAAACAGTTGTGGTCCCAGCACCGATCCCTGTGGCACACCACTAACCACCGATTTCCAACCCGAAAAGGACCCATTTATCCCGACTCTCTGCTTTCTGTTCGCCAGCCAATTCTCTATCCATGCTAATACATTTCCTCTGACTCCGCGTACCTTTATCTTCTGCAGTAACCTTTTGTGTGGCACCTTATCGAATGCCTTTTGGAAATCTAAATACACCACATCCATCGGTACACCTCTATCCACCATGCTCGGTATATCCTCAAAGAATTCCAGTAAATTAGTTAAACATAATTTCCCTTTCATGAATCCATGTTGCGTCTGCTTGATTGCACTATTCCTATCTAGATGTCCCACTATTTCTTCCTTAATGATAGTTTCAAGCATTTTCCCCACTACAAATGTTAAACTAACTGGCCTATAGTTACCTGTCTTTTGCCTGCCCCCTTTTTTAAACAGAGGCGTTACATTAGCTGCTTTCCAATCCGCTGGTACCTCCCCAGAGTCCAGAGAATTTTGGTAGATTATAACGAATGCATCTGCTATAACTTCTGCCATCTCTTTTAATACCCTGGGATGCATTTCATCAGGACCAGGGGACTTGTCTACCTTGAGACCCATTAGCCTGTCCAGCACTACCTCCCTAGTGATAGTGATTGTCTCAAGGTCCTCCCTTCCCACATTCCTGTGACCAGCAATTTTTGGCATGGTTTGTGTGTCTTCCACTGTGAAGACCGAAGCAAAATAATTGTTTAAGGTCTCAGCCATTTCCACATTTCCCATTATTAAATCCCCCTTCTCATCTTCTAAGGGACCAACATTTACTTTAGTCACTCTTTTCCATTTTATATATCGGTAAAAGCTTTTACTATTTGTTTTTATGTTTTGTGCATGTTTACCTTCGTAATCTATCTTTCCTTTCTTTATTGCTTTCTTAGTCATTCTTTGCTGTTGTTTAAAATGTTCCCAATCTTCTAGTTTCCCACTAACCTTGGCCACCTTATACGCATTGGTTTTTAATTTGATACTCTCCTTTATTTCCTTGGTTATCCACGGCTGGTTATCCCTTCTCTTACCGCCCTTCTTTTTCACTGGAATATATTTTTGTTGAGCACTATGAAAGAGCTCCTTAAAAGTCCTCCACTGTTCCTCAATTGTGCCACCGTTTAGTCTGTGTTTCCAGTCTACTTTAGCCAACTCTCCCCTCATCCCACTGTAGTCCCCTTTGTTTAAGCATAGTACGCTAGTTTGAGACACTACTTCCTCACCCTCAATCTGTATTACAAATTCAACCATACTGTGATCACTCATTCCGAAAGGATCTTTTACTAGGAGATCGTTTATTATTCCTGCTTCATTACACAGGACCAGATCTAAGATAGCTTGCTCCCTTGTAGGTTCTGTAACATACTGTTCTAAGAAACAATCCCGTATGCATTCTATGAATTCCTTCTCCAGGCTCCGTGCGATTTGATTTGACCAATCGATATGTAGGTTAAAATCCCCCATGATTACTGCTATTCCTTTTTCACATGCCTCCATTATTCCCTTGATTATTGCCCGCCCCACCGTGAAGTTATTATTGGGGCCTATAAACTACGCCCAGTGACTTTTTCCCCTTACTATCTCTAATCTCCACCCACAATGATTCAACATTTTGTTCCTTAGAGCCAATATCGTCTCTCACAACTGCCCTGATATCATCCTTTATTAACAGAGCTACCCCACCTCCTTTCCCTTCTTGTCTATCTTTCTGAATCGTCAGATACCCCTGTATGTTTAATTCCCAGTCTTGGCTACCCTGCAACCACGTTTCTGTAATGGCCACCAAATCATACCCATTTGTAATAATTTGTGCCGTCAACTCATTTACTTTATTTCGAATGCTGCGTGTGTTTAGGTAGAGTGTTTTAATCCTAGTTTTTAAACTATGATTTTTAGTTTTGATCCCTCCTGCAGCCCCTTTATATTCAGTGGCCCTTTTTGTTTTTTGCCTTGGGTTTCTCTGCCCTCCACTTTTACTCATCTCCTTTCTGTCTTTTGCTTTTGTCTCCTTTTTGTTTCCCTCTGTTTCCCTGCATTGGTTCCCATCCCCCTGCCATATTAGTTTAACTCCTCCCCAACAGCACTAGCAAACACTCCCCCTCGGACATTGGTTCTGGTCCTGCCCAGGTGCAGACTGTCTGGTTTGTACTGGTCCCACCTTCCCCAGAACCAGTTCCAATGCCCCAGGAATTTGAATCCCTCCCTGCTGCACCACTGCTCAAGCCACGTATTCATCTGAGCTATCCTGCGATTCCTACTCTGACTAGCACGTGGCACTGGTAGCAATCCCGAGATTACTACTTTTGAAGTCCTACTTTTTAATTTAGCTCCTAGCTCCTTAAATTCGTCTCGTAGGACCTCATCCCTTTTTTTTACCTATATCGTTGGTACCAATGTGCACCACGACAACTGGCTGTTCACCCTCCCTTTTCAGAATGTCCTGCACCTGCTCTGAGACATCCTTGACCCTTGCACCAGGGAGGCAACATACCATCCTGGAGTCTCGGTTGCAGCCGCAGAAACGCCTATCTATTCCCCTTACAATCGAATCCCCTATCACTATCGCTCTCCGTTGTGGAAAAATATTTCCGAGACTGTATAATATATATAAAGAGAGGTTTATTAAATCGGAGACAAAGCTTTGGGAGAAGTGTTAAAGACTCCTGCCTTTGAACCATCTTCTCAAATTGGTATCTGCAGTGAAGTTCTTTTATCTTACAAATTACATCACCTCATAGAAACATTTAAAATTCTGACGGGGTTAGACAGGTTAGATGCAGGAAGAATGTTCCCAATGTTGGGGAAGTCCAGAACCAGAGGTCACAGTCTAAGGATAAGGGGTAAGCCATTTAGGACCGAGATGCGGAGGAACTTCTTCACCCAGAGAGTGGTGAACCTGTGGAATTCTCTACCACAGAAAGTTGTTGAGGCCAATTCACTAAATATATTCAAAAAGGAGTTAGATGAGGTCCTTACTACTAGGGGGATCAAGGGGTATGGCGAGAAAGCAGGAATGGGGTACTGAAGTTGAATGTTCAGCCATGAACTCATTGAATGGCGGTGCAGGCTAGAAGGGCCGAATGGCCTACTCCTGCACCTATTTTCTATGTTTCTATGTTTCTATGTTTACAACACATGCTTTAGCACTACAAAGCTTTTACTATTGAAGGCTAAGCTTTTGATATTAACCATCCTGCATTG
Source organism: Pristiophorus japonicus (assembly GCF_044704955.1). Classification (NCBI taxonomy): domain Eukaryota; kingdom Metazoa; phylum Chordata; class Chondrichthyes; family Pristiophoridae; genus Pristiophorus; species Pristiophorus japonicus. The sequence continues at coordinate 278,138 of NW_027253194.1, forward strand.
TGACAGGGCAGTATAAATAAGTGCAGGCTTTTGGCACCGGTATAAACAAACATACCCAGCACATAACTCTCCAGTGTTCATTATCTCACTTTCCTATCTCCAAAACTCAAGGCCAGCATACCTTGAAGTTTAACTGTTTTTTTATATAAAGCATAATGCATCAGTATTGTTCCTTACAAAATTCATTAAAGGGGAAAATAAAACAAATGTTTGGTCCCATACTAGTCAAGTATATGTCCAAAAATCCGCTCCAACAATATTCCTCCTTTTGGTCCTGGAGGATGTTCACGAAATCCCGATGACCACAATGATAGTAGCATATATTCGTCCTTTGGGGTATGTTACTTCCCTGATGTTCCGTATGTCCACCTTGCCTGTAGCTCTAGGCTACCCTTCAAAGATAGTGGTCGGTGTCATTGTCGTCTGTTTCTTCATCCTTGGTGTCTTCAGGTATTTCCATCAGGTGTGCTTCTTCTTCGGTGATTACACTGGCTACTGGCATCAGTCGGGCCATCATAACTTTACAGCAGATATTAAACACCCGATAATCAGACAGCAAGTAATTATTATTACAACCAGAATAATTACTCCATGCATTAGATAGGACCCCAGGATTCCCCTAACAGCCAGTCAAACCAGCCAGATCCTCCTACTGGCGTGGATAACCTCTTTACCTCCCTTCTTATGTGATCAGCGAGGTTGGTTGTTTTCTGAATTATCGGGAATGTAAGTGCAACATTCAGCTCCAATTAAGGCACATGTGCCCCCACTTTGTGCTAGTATATAATCTCGGCCCATTCGGTTCTGGAGTACCATTGTGCGTATGGCTACCATTTCAGCCGTTATACCCTCTATTGCTTCAGCAGTGTCATTAACTATCTGTTCCAGTACCCTCTCTAGGTTACGTAATTCATCCATGGTGCGTCCTATCCCTAATGGGAGCATCATGACCCCAAATAGCCTCTCTACCGGGGTAAGAGCTCGTCTTAGTCGACCTGGTGTCTGTACTTCTGCTAGAGTACGTACCCACCTGACAAAAGGGACCACATATCCCAAATAACAGGATCCCCTCCAGTTCTGAGGCAACCAGGGGTAGGCCTTGTGCCCGCACACAAAATAAGTGCCACTGTATGCTGTTAGATTCGATCCCAATCTCTCTCTCAGCCCCCGTCGCCACCTAATCTCAGGGTCCCAGTCCTGGCTACTTGTCTGATTCTTCAAACCCTCGATTTCAAAGAACCCCTGGTTTGTTGTTTCGCTGGCTATTATGTTCCACCTGGTGAGGTTAAAGTACTGCGTACAATTGCTATATCCTGCTACAAAACCTGTTTCCTCACCAGTCAGGTCTCTAGTGAAACAAATGTCAGCGGTGGGCCTTCCAACTCCTGAGGTGTTGGTCAAAACCAGGAACGGGGTCGTACCGACCTGTTGTATTCTGGCTGGTACCATCCGTCAAATGCATCCAAAAGGTAACCCCCCCACGATCTCCACGTTTCTTTATCCCCACTCTGGTTCCAAGTATCATTTACTTTCCCTGTACCGTTTTGTCGCATTACCCACTCCGCTACTTCCGAGATGTTAAGGGAGATTGACCTCAAAGGGATGTCTCCTTTGCTATGTATGGGATGTGCGAACATACCCAGCAACTGGAAAAGTTCTCATTTTGCGCATAAACACAAGACATGTACAAAAAGGTATTCACGTGTAACTCTCGTTTCGGTCTAGCTAGCAGGCCGGACCTAACATGAACTATGATAATCGCACCAATCGCAATGTATAGTTTCATCTTATTCCTCTATAATTAACAAATAGTCAAAGGCAAAATGGCCGTATGGCTTGCTTGAAGAATCTCTCGCTGTCAATCTGTAAATAGACAAACAACAACAACTAATACGTGTGCTAAACGGCTGGTTCAAAAACCTTAAGCTGGGTCCGATGCTTCCATTGTCTGTTCCCTTTAACATCGATGCAGGCACAAGTGTCCCTGCTGATTATAACCTCATACGGTCCTGTCCATTTTTGGGGCAAACCCCGGTTTTCCCGGGAGGACCCTTACCATAACGCGACTTCCCGCCAACGGGACTTCAGGGAGCTTTGTAAGCTCTGTTTCTGCGTCTCTTTCTTCCTGATTGTCCCTAACTAATTTACGCATCCCTTTTAATTGAGTACTTAGTTCCAAAACATACCGTTTTATTTTGTCTTTTAATGGGCCTACATCGCCCCCCCTGTTATGATGTTCTCTGGTAATTGCATCGCCCTTCCTGTCATTAGTTCATAAGGAGTTAATCCGGTTGTCCAGTTTGTCGCGGCTCTTATCTTCATCAATATAATGGGTAATACTTCGGTCCACGTTTTTCCTGACATGTGCATGGCCTTTGCCAGGGCGTTCTTCAGGATACGGTTCATGCGCTCTCCCATCCCAGAACTCTGCGGGTGCTAGGGGATGTGGAATTTTTGTTTTATGCCCATCAGCTGGCATATTGTTTTTACAATTTTCTAAACTGCTAAAGCTTACTGTTTTAGCCTTTTTCAAAAGTCCCTTTTACACCTTCACAGATAGCTCACCACTCGCCCAGGAGTTTGACCTGATCCCTGAAGGTATTTCTAAATTTAAAACTCTTTTTTTTTACTGAGCTAGAAGCTTTCGTGTCAAGGTTTTACATAAAAGAAAATGGGAGTGTTTTAAAAGGCATTCTTCATCTCATTCCTGGACTAAATTTATGTCTTTCAACCCAATTGCATGTTTTCTTTCGACAAGTAAGTGAGCGTGTCAAATTCTTTTTTTTTTTTACTACCGGGACCATGTATTTTTATCTTTTACTCAACAAACCTATCCTTTGTGCATTTCCTAGCTCCGTAACTTATCATCCGAATATATCCACACCTTCGTTTCTAACTTAAAATGTAATACCATAAGGTTCACAGTTTCTTAAACTTCCCACATACAGGACAACACGATGAAGGGTTAAAAAAAAACATTTCACTCTGTTTGGAAAGAGTGGGTGGAGCTAAAACAGGAAGGCAACTCCACACCTTCCCAAACAGGCTTTCATTCATTCCACAGTCAAAATCACTCGAGTACTCTCTTCATTCAAAATAGACACTCACAAAAGTCTCTCTTCATTCAACAAAGCTTATGTCTGGATCCATATGTCACTTAAGATAGTCACTATCAGCTTTTTTATGGCATTACGTAATTACACAAGTTACAATTAATGATAGGAATTAATTAATGACCCGGGCAGCCCGCGTTTTACATTCCCTTCCTTACCTTCCATGTTCGCCAGTCTCGGACGTTTCCCTTTGTTTCTGGAATACTCACGGCCACGACTACTCTGTGGAGACCCTTTGTCTTCGCAACAAAGCTAGCGTGTTTCCTGACCACCGGAGTTTTCGGCTCTAGGTTGGAGTGATCAGTTCCTTTCCGCACCAACCTTATTTACTAAAGGCACAACTCAAAATGGTTAGTCAGCCTCTTCCCGCTATCTACTTACTCATATCTTATACACTATCCCGTCGTGCCCGGACACCTCTCTTTTCAGTCTCTAACACCAGATTCCAGACACTGTCTTAAGTGATCACGTCTGATCGGACAGTATCCTGTCGTGACGCTATTTTGTTGTGGAAAAATATTTCCGAGACTGTATAATATATAAAGAGAGGTTTATTAAATCGGAGACAAAGCTTTGGGAGAAGTGTTAAAGACCCCTGTCTTTGAACCATCTTCTCAAATTGGTATCTGCAGTGAAGTTCTTTTATCTTACAAATTACGGCACTTTACAACACATGCTTTAGCACTACAAAGCTTTTAATATCGAAGGCTAGGCTTTTGATATAACCCATCCTGCATTGTGACAGGGCAGTATAAACAAGTGCAGGCTTTTGGCACCGGTATAAACAAACATACCCAGCACTTAACTCTCCAGTGTTCATTATCTCACTTTCCTATCTCCACAACTCAAGGCCAGCATACCTTGAAGTTCAACTGTTTTTTTCAAAAAAGCTAATGCATCGGTATTGTTCCTTACAAAATTCATTAAAGGGGAAAATAAAACAAATGTTTGGTCCCGTATACAATCAAGTATATGTCCAAAAATCCGCTCCAACACTCTCCCACTCTTTTTCCTGCCCTCCTGTTCAGCAGAGCCAGCCACGGTGCCATGAACTTGGCTGCTGCTGCCCTCCCCTGATGAGTCATCCCCCTCAACAGTACTCAAAGCAGTGTATCTGTTTTGCAAGGGGTTGACCGCAGGGGACCCCTGCACTACCTTCCTTGCACTTCTCTTCCTGCTGGTCTTTCATTCCCCAGCTGGCTGTGGATCAGTCTGATCGCAGTCTGATCCCGGACTCTCAGTCTGATCCCAGTCTGATTATGTACACTCAGTCTGATCCAAGTCTGAGCCCGGACTCTCAGTCTGATCCCAGTCTGATTATGTACACTCAGTCTGATCCCAGTCTGAGCCCGGACTCTCAGTCTGATCCAAGTCTGAGCCCGGACTCTCAGTCTGATCCCAGTCTGATTATGTACACTCAGTCTGATCCAAGTCTGAGCCCGGACTCTCAGTCTGATCCCAGTCTGATTCTGTACACTCAGTCTGATCTCAGTCTCAGCCCGGACTCTCAGTCTGATCCCAGTCTGATTCTGCACTCTCAGTCTGATCTCAGTCTGAGCCCGGACTCTCAGTCTGATCCCAGTCTGATTCTGTACACTCAGTCTGATCTCAGTCTGAGCACGGACTCTCAGTCTGATCCCAGTCTGATTCTGCACACTCAGTCTGATCCCAGTCTGATTCTGTACACTCAGTCTGATACCAGTCTGAGCCCGGACTCTCAGTCTGATCCCAGTAAGATCCCGCACTCTCAGTCTGATCCCAGTCTGAGCCCGGACTCTCAGTCTGATCCCAGTCTGAGCCCGGACACTCAGTCTGATCCCAGTCTGAGCCCGGACTCTCAGTCTGATCCCAGTCTGAGCCCGGACTCTCAGTCTGATCTCAGTCTGATTCTGTACACTCAGTCTGAGCCCGGACTCTCAGTCTGATCCCAGTCTGAGCCCGGACTCTCAGTCTGATCCCAGTCTGAGCCCGGACTCTCAGTCTGATCCCAGTCTGAGCCCGGACTCTCAGTCTGATCACGCACTCTCAGTCTGATCCCAGTCTGATCCCGGACTCTCAGTCTGATCCCAGGAAGATCCCGCACTCTCAGTCTGATCCCAGTCTGAGCCCGGACTCTCAGTCTGATCCCAGTCTGAGCCCGGACTCTCAGTCTGATCCCAGTCAGATCCTGCACTCTCAGTCTGATCCCGGTGTCAGGGGTTTTCACAGGGTTGTTGTGCCTTGGGTGTCTCTCTCTGGGCTTCTGTCCTCACAGCTTATGCCTGGCCTGTGAGGTACGCTGAGTGCTGCAAGAGCACCCCTGGAGAGACTGTGTCCACAGCTTATGCCTGGCCTGTGAGGCACCTGTGAGTGTCAAACACTCCTAACCCCTTCTTCCCGAGCCTGTGACACACAGTTGAGCATTTTCGAGGCGCTCCTAGCTTCCCTTACACGGTTCTGACATAAGACTCACGATCAGGAGATGTAATACAATAGAACTGAGACAAGGTGATTCCAAGAGGAACTTTATGCTTCCAATTTATTTGGCAAGGTGTAACTCAACAAACAGCAATACACCAACAAACAATCCCCCTAAATCCCACTAAACGGACACAACGAATATCTTTACACCAGTTTAGCAGTACAATGCCCAACCTCCCACCTTTCCTGGCCTAACTGAGTTGGGAGATCTGGGGACCAGAGGTTATACTCACTACTGTGCCTTCCGCAGTCTGGTGGTTTGTTTCTTCTATCTTCGGTGTCTTCGGACACTGGTTTTCCTTCAGTGTCGAGAGGCCTGTGGTTGTAGTTGTTGGATCACGAGGGCAGGAAAAATCATCACTCCTCTATACCACTACGTCAGAAACCCCTTTTTTATAGCCAGATTATCCAGTCCGCCTCTCCTGCTGAAGTCAATTCTTCTCATTGGTGGACTTTTGATTTTGAAAAATGCAGCAGTTTGAGGTTTTTAGTTTTTTCCCCACTGATGTTAACCTACTCAAGGTTTGAGTGGGTGTTGATTGCATTGGCCTCCTGTAGCCATTGTGCTAGTCTGGCCTGAGCCAGATATTTCTATGCCTGATGAAAAAGGTGTTGGAATATGTATGTGGCATTGTTTAAATGCTAATGTTTTCAAGGGGCAAGTTTCGAGGGTATACAGTTCCCAGACAATTTGATTAGTTCCAATGTCCAAACTGGCCCTTTTGATATTGACTCCACCCCTTTTCTTGCAGACCTTTTAAAAAATCCCAAATTCGATTAAAGTTCGTAGTTTCTTCCATGTGCACTTTAGGATTTCAAACTTTCTGGTAGATAGTTCCAAATTAAATTCCCTTTCCTATGAGTCCAAACACTGGGGGGGAGGGGTCTCCATTTGTGTCCCAAAGTTTCCCTTCCATCGGTTTCAATTCACAGCACAGACCGATCCCACAGCCCCTTTCCTTCTGGGTAAAATGAGGGGGTTTTCATCCTCCCCTACACCAGACTCTCAGTCTGATCCCAGAATCCCAGCCTGATCCCAGTCTTTTCCCAGAATCTCAGTCTGATCCCAGTCTTTTCAAAGAATCTCAGTCTGATCCCAGTCTTTTCCCAGAATCTCAGTCTGATCCCAGTCTGATTCCAGATTCTCAGGCCCACTCCCAGTCTGATCCCAGACTCTCAGTCTGATCCCAATCTGATCCCAGACTCTCAGTCCCAATCCCAGTCTGATCCCGGACTTTCAGTCTTATCCGAACCTGATCCCGGAATATCAGTCCGATGCCAGTCTGAGACCGGACTCTCAGTCTGATCCCAGTCTGATTCTGTACACTCAGTCTGATCCCAGTCTGATCCCGGACTCTCAGTCTGATCCCGGCCTCTCAGTCTTATCCGAACCTGATCCCGGAATATCAGTCCGATGCCAGTCTGAGACCGGACTCTCAGTCTGATCCCAGTCTGATTCTGTACACTCAGTCTGATCCCAGTCTGATCCCGGACTCTCAGTCTGATCCCAGTCTGATTCTGTACACTCAGTCTGATCCCAGTCTGATCCCGGACTCTCAGTCTGATCCCGGCCTCTCAGTCTCACTCCCAGTCTGATCCCGGACTCTCAGTCTGATCCCAGCCTGATCCGGGACTCTCAGTCTGATCCCGGACTCTCAGTCTGATCCCAGCCTGATCCGGGACTCTCAGTCTGATCCCGGACTCTCAGTCTGATCCCAGCCCGATCTCGGTCTCGCAGTCTGATCCCGGACTCTCAGTCCCACTCCCAGTCTGATCCCGGACTCTCAGTTTGATCCCAGTCTGATTCCAGACACTCAGTCCCACTCCCAGTCTGATCCCAGACTCTGAGTCTGATCCTAGCTTGATCCCGGACTCTCAGTCTGAACCCAGTTTGATCCCGGACTCTCAGTCTGAACCCAGTTTGATCCCGGACTCTCAGTCTGAACCCAGTTTGATCCCGGACTCTCAGTCACTCCTCAGAGTCTGTTCCCAGTCTGAACCCGGACTCTCAGTCTGATCCAGTCTGATCCCGGATTCTCAGTCTGATCCCGGACTCTCAGTCTGATCCAGTCTGATCCCGGATTCTCAGTCTGATCCCAGTCTGATCCCGGACTCTCAGTCTGATCCCAGTCTGATTATGTACACTCAGTCTGATCCCAGTCTGATCCCGGACTCTCAGTCTGATCCCAGTCTGATTCTGTACACTCAGTCTGATCCCAGTCTGAGCCCGGACTCTCAGTCTGATCCCAGTCTGAGCCCGGACTCTCAGTCTGATCCCAGTCTGAGCCCGGACTCTCAGTCTAATCCCAGTCTGATTCTGCACATTCAGTCTAATCCCAGTCTGATTCTGTACACTCAGTCTGATCCCAGTCTGATTCTGTACACTCAGTCTGATCCCAGTCTGATTCTGCACACTCAGTCTGATCCCAGTCTGAGCCCGGACTCTCAGTCTGATCCCAGTCTGATTCTGTACACTCAGTCTGATCCCAGTCTGAGCCCGGACTCTCAGTCTGATACCAGTCTGAGCCCGGACTCTCAGTCTGATCCCAGTAAGATCCCGCACTCTCAGTCTGATCCCAGTCTGAGCCCGGACTCTCAGTCTGATCCCAGTCTGAGCCCGGACACTCAGTCTGATCCCAGTCTGAGCCCGGACTCTCAGTCTGATCCCAGTCTGAGCCCGGACTCTCAGTCTGATCCCAGTCTGAGCCCGGACTCTCAGTCTGATCACGCACTCTCAGTCTGATCCCAGTCTGATCCCGGACTCTCAGTCTGATCCCAGGAAGATCCCGCACTCTCAGTCTGATCCCAGTCTGAGCCCGGACTCTCAGTCTGATCCCAGTCTGAGCCCGGACTCTCAGTCTGATCCCAGTCAGATCCTGCACTCTCAGTCTGATCCCGGTGTCAGGGGTTTTCACAGGGTTGTTGTGCCTTGGGTGTCTCTCTCTGGGCTTCTGTCCTCACAGCTTATGCCTGGCCTGTGAGGTACGCTGAGTGCTGCAAGAGCACCCCTGGAGAGACTGTGTCCACAGCTTATGCCTGGCCTGTGAGGCACCTGTGAGTGTCAAACACTCCTAACCCCTTCTTCCCGAGCCTGTGACACACAGTTGAGCGTTTTCGAGGCGCTCCTAGCTTCCCTTACACGGTTCTGACATAAGACTCACGATCAGGAGATGTAATACAATAGAACTGAGACAAGGTGATTCCGAGGAACTTTATGCTTCCAATTTATTTGGCAAGGTGTAACTCAACAAACAGCAATACACCAACAAACAATCCCCCTAAATCCCACTAAACGGACACAACGAATATCTTTACACCAGTTTAGCAGTACAATGCCCAACCTCCCACCTTTCCTGGCCTAACTGAGTTGGGAGTTCTGGGGACCAGAGTTTATACTCACTACTGTGCCTTCCGCAGTCTGGCGGTTTGTTTCATCTATCTTCGGTGTCTTCGGACACTGGTTTTCCTTCAGTGTCGAGAGGCCTGTGGTTGTAGTTGTTGGATCACGAGGGCAGGAAAAATCATCACTCCTCTATACCACTACGTCAGAAACCCCTTTTTTATAGCCAGATTATCCAGTCCGCCTCTCCTGCTGAAGTCAATTCTTCTCATTGGTGGACTTTTGATTTTGAAAAATGCAGCAGTTTGAGGTTTTTAGGTTTTTTTCCCACTGATCTTAACCTACTCAAGGTTTGAGTGGGTGTTGATTGCATTGGCCTCCTGTAGCCATTGTGCTAGTCTGGCCTGAGCCAGATATTTCTATGCCTGATGAAAAAGGTGTTGGAATATGTATGTGGCATTGTTTAAATGCTAATGTTTTCAAGGGGCAAGTTTCGAGGGTATACAGTTCCCAGACAATTTGATTAGTTCCAATGTCCAAACTGGCCCTTTTGATATTGACCCCACCCCTTTTCTTGCAGACCTTTAAAAAATCCCAAATTCGATTAAAGTTCGTAGTTTCTTCCATGTGCACTTTAGGATTTCAAACTTTCTGGTAGATAGTTCCAAATTAAATTCCCTTTCCTATGAGTCCAAACACTGGGGGGGAGGGGTCTCCATTTGTGTCCCAAAGTTTCCCTTCCATCGGTTTCAATTCACAGCACAGACCGATCCCACAGCCCCTTTCCTTCTGGGTAAAATGAGGGGGTTTTCATCCTCCCCTACACCAGACTCTCAGTCTGATCCCAGAATCCCAGCCTGATCCCAGTCTTTTCCCAGAATCTCAGTCTGATCCCAGTCTTTTCCCAGAATCTCAGTCTGATCCCAGTCTGATTCCAGATTCTCAGTCCCACTCCCAGTCTGATCCTGGACTCTCGGTCTGATCCCAATCTGATCCCAGACTCTCAGTCCCAATCCCAGTCTGATCCCGGACTTTCAGTCTTATCCGAACCTGATCCCGGAATATCAGTCCGATGCCAGTCTGATCCCGGACTCTCAGTCTGATCCCAGTCTGATTCTGTACACTCAGTCTGATCTCAGTCTGATCCCGGAATATCAGTCTGATCCCAGTCTGATCCCGGACTCTCAGTCTGATCCTGGCCTCTCAGTCTCACTCCCAGTCTGATCCCGGACTCTCAGTCTGATCCCAGCCTGATCCCAGACTCTCAGTCTGATCCTGGCCTCTCAGTCTCACTCCCAGTCTGATCCCGGACTCTCAGTCTGATCCCATATTATCAGCCCTGATCCCAGTCTGAACCCGACCTCTCAGTCTGATCCCAGTCTGATCCCGGACTCTCAGATTGATCCCAGTCTGATTCCAGACACTCAGTCCCACTCCCAGTCTGATCCCAGACTCTGAGTCTGATCCTAGCTTGATCCCGGACTCTCAGTCTGAACCCAGTTTGATCCTGGACTCTCAGTCTGAACCCAGTTTGATCCCGGACTCTCAGTCTGAACCCAGTTTGATCCCGGACTCTCAGTCTGAACCCAGTTTGATCCCGGACTCTCAGTCACCCCTCAGAGTCTGTTCCCAGTCTGAACCCGGACTCTCAGTCTGATCCCGGATTCTCAGTCTGATCCCGGACTCTCAGTCTGATCCAGTCTGATCCCGGATTCTCAGTCTGATCCCGGACACTCAGTCTGATTATGTACACTCAGTCTGATACCAGTCTGAGCCCGGACTCTCAGTCTGATCTCAGTCTGATCCCGGACTCTCAGTCTAATCCCAGTCTGATTCTGTACACTAAGTCTGATCCCAGTCTAATCGCGGACTCTCAGTCTGATCCCAGTCTGATTCTGCACACTCAGTCTGATCCCAGTCTGATTCTGTAAACTCAGTTTGATCCCAGTCTGAGCCCGGACTCTCAGTCTGATCCCAGTCTGAGCCCGGACTCTCAGTCTGATCCCAGTCAGATCCCGCACTCTCAGTCTGATCCCAGTCTGATCCCGGACTCTCAGTCTGATCCCGGTGTCAGGGGTTTTCACAGGGTTGTTGTGCCTTGGGTGTCTCTCTCTGGGCTTCTGTCCTCACAGCTTATGCCTGGCCTGTGAGGTACGCTGAGTGCTGCAAGAGCACCCCTGGAGAGACTGTCCCCACAGCTTATGCCTGGCCTGTGAGGCACCTGTGAGTGTCAAACACTCCTAACCCCTTCTTCCCGAGCCTGTGACACACAGTTGAGCGTTTTCGAGGCGCTCCTAGCTTCCCTTACACGGTTCTGACATAAGACTCACGATCAGGAGATGTAATACAATAGAACTGAGACAAGGTGATTCCAAGAGGAACTTTATGCTTCCAATTTATTTGGCAAGGTGTAACTCAACAAACAGCAATACACCAACAAAACAATCCCCCTAAATCCCACTAAACGGACACAACGAATATCTTTACACCAGTTTAGCAGTACAATGCCCAACCTCCCACCTTTCCTGGCCTAACTGAGTTGGGAGATCTGGGGACCAGAGGTTATACTCACTACTGTGCCTTCCGCAGTCTGGCGGTTTGTTTCTTCTATCTTCGGTGTCTTCGGACACTGGTTTTCCTTCAGTGTCGAGAGGCCTGTGGTTGTGGTTGTTGAATCACCAGGACAGGGAAAATCATCACTCCTCTATACCACTACGTCAGAAACCCCTTTTTTATAGCCAGATTATCCAGTCCGCCTCTCCTGCTGAAGTCAATTCTTCTCATTGGTGGACTTTTGATTTTGAAAAATGCAGCAGTTTGAGGTTTTTAGTTTTTTTCCCACTGATCTTAACCTACTCAAGGTTTGAGTGGGTGTTGATTGCATTGGCCTCCTGTAGCCATTGTGCTAGTCTGGCCTGAGCCAGATATTTCTATGCCTGATGAAAAAGGTGTTGGAATATGTATGTGGCATTGTTTAAATGCTAATGTTTTCAAGGGGCAAGTTTCGAGGGTATACAGTTCCCAGACAATTTGATTAGTTCCAATGTCCAAACTGGCCCTTTTGATATTGACCCCACCCCTTTTCTTGCAGACCTTTTAAAAAATCCCAAATTCGATTAAAGTTCGTAGTTTCTTCCATGTGCACTTTAGGATTTCAAACTTTCTGGTAGATAGTTCCAAATTAAATTCCCTTTCCTATGAGTCCAAACACTGGGGGGGATGGGTCTCCATTTGTGTCCCAAAGTTTCCCTTCCATCGGTTTCAATTCACAGCACAGACCGATCCCACAGCCCCTTTCCTTCTGGGTAAAATGAGGGGGTTTTCATCCTCCCCTACACCAGACTCTCAGTCTGATCCCAGAATCCCAGCCTGATCCCAGTCTTTTCCCAGAATCTCAGTCTGATCCCAGTCTTTTCAAAGAATCTCAGTCTGATCCCAGTCTTTTCCCAGAATCTCAGTCTGATCCCAGTCTGATTCCAGATTCTCAGGCCCACTCCCAGTCTGATCCCAGACTCTCAGTCTGATCCCAATCTGATCCCAGACTCTCAGTCCCAATCCCAGTCTGATCCCGGACTTTCAGTCTTATCCGAACCTGATCCCGGAATATCAGTCCGATGCCAGTCTGAGACCGGACTCTCAGTCTGATCCCAGTCTGATTCTGTACACTCAGTCTGATCCCAGTCTGATCCCGGACTCTCAGTCTGATCCCGGCCTCTCAGTCTTATCCGAACCTGATCCCGGAATATCAGTCCGATGCCAGTCTGAGACCGGACTCTCAGTCTGATCCCAGTCTGATTCTGTACACTCAGTCTGATCCCAGTCTGATCCCGGACTCTCAGTCTGATCCCAGTCTGATTCTGTACACTCAGTCTGATCCCAGTCTGATCCCGGACTCTCAGTCTGATCCCGGCCTCTCAGTCTCACTCCCAGTCTGATCCCGGACTCTCAGTCTGATCCCAGCCTGATCCGGGACTCTCAGTCTGATCCCGGACTCTCAGTCTGATCCCAGCCTGATCCGGGACTCTCAGTCTGATCCCGGACTCTCAGTCTGATCCCAGCCCGATCTCGGTCTCGCAGTCTGATCCCGGACTCTCAGTCCCACTCCCAGTCTGATCCCGGACTCTCAGTTTGATCCCAGTCTGATTCCAGACACTCAGTCCCACTCCCAGTCTGATCCCAGACTCTGAGTCTGATCCTAGCTTGATCCCGGACTCTCAGTCTGAACCCAGTTTGATCCCGGACTCTCAGTCTGAACCCAGTTTGATCCCGGACTCTCAGTCTGAACCCAGTTTGATCCCGGACTCTCAGTCACTCCTCAGAGTCTGTTCCCAGTCTGAACCCGGACTCTCAGTCTGATCCAGTCTGATCCCGGATTCTCAGTCTGATCCCGGACTCTCAGTCTGATCCAGTCTGATCCCGGATTCTCAGTCTGATCCCAGTCTGATCCCGGACTCTCAGTCTGATCCCAGTCTGATTATGTACACTCAGTCTGATCCCAGTCTGATCCCGGACTCTCAGTCTGATCCCAGTCTGATTCTGTACACTCAGTCTGATCCCAGTCTGAGCCCGGACTCTCAGTCTGATCCCAGTCTGAGCCCGGACTCTCAGTCTGATCCCAGTCTGAGCCCGGACTCTCAGTCTAATCCCAGTCTGATTCTGCACATTCAGTCTAATCCCAGTCTGATTCTGTACACTCAGTCTGATCCCAGTCTGATTCTGTACACTCAGTCTGATCCCAGTCTGATTCTGCACACTCAGTCTGATCCCAGTCTGAGCCCGGACTCTCAGTCTGATCCCAGTCTGATTCTGCACACTCAGTCTGATCCCAGTCTGAGCCCGGACTCTCAGTCTGATCCCAGTCTGAGCCCGGACTCTCAGTCTGATCCCAGACTCTCAGTCTGATTCCAGATTCTCAGTCCCACTCCCAGTCTGATCCCGGACGCTCAGTCCCACTGCCAGTCTGATCCCGGACGCTCAGTCCCACTCCCAGTCTGATCCCGGACTCTCGGTCTGATCCCAATCTGATCCCGGACTCTCAGTCTTATCCGAACCTGATCCCGTAATATCAGTCCGATGCCAGCCTGAGCCCGGACTCTCAGTCTGATCCCAGTCTGATCCCGGACTCTGAGTCTGATCTCGCACTCTCAGTCTGATACCAGTCTGATCCCAGATTATCAGCCCTGATCCCAATCTGACCCTGACTCTCAGTCTGATCCCAGTCTAATCACGGACTCTCAGTCTGATCCCAGTCTGATTCCAGACTCTCAGTCCCACTCCCAGTCTGATCCCAGACTCTCAGTCTGAACCCAGTTTGCTCCCGACTCTCAGTCTGATCCCAGTCTGAACCCGGACTCTCAGTGTGATTCCAGTCTGATCCTGGACCCTCAGTCTGATCCCAGTCTGATCCCGGCCTCTCAGTCTGATCCCAGTCTGTTCCCGGACTCTCAGTCTGATCCCAATCTGATCTCCAACTCTCAGTCTGATCCCAGTCTGATTCCAGACTCTCAGTCCCACTCCCAGTCTGATCCCAGACTCTCAGTCTGAACCCAGTTTGCTCCCGACTCTCAGTCTGATCCCAGTCTGAACCCGGACTCTCAGTGTGATCCCAGTCTGATCCTGGACCCTCAGTCTGATCCCAGTCTGATCCCGGCCTCTCAGTCTGATCCCAGTCTGTTCCCGGACTCTCAGTCTGATCCCAATCTGATCTCCAACTCTCAGTCTGATCCCAATCTGTTCCTGGACTCTCAGACTGAGCCCAGTCTGATCCTGAACTCTTAGTCTGATCCCAGACTCTCAGTCCTCCTCCCAGTCTGATCCCGGACTCTCAGACCCCCTCCCAGTCTGATCCCAGATTCTCAGTCTGGTCCCAGTCTCATCCCGGACTCTCAGTCTGATCCCAGTCTGATCCTGGACTCTCAGTCTGATCCCAGTCTGATCGTGTAATCTCAGTCCCACTCCCAGTCCGATCCCGGACTCTCAGTCCCTATGCCATACCGATCCCAGACACTCAGTCTGATCCCAGTCTGATCCCGGACTCTCAGTCTGATCCCAGTCTGATCCCGTACTCTCAGTCCCGATCCCAGTCTGATCCCGCACTCTCAGTCTGATCCCAATCCGACCAAGGACACAGTCTGATCCCAGACTTATCCTGGACTCTCAGTTCCACTCCCAGTCTGATCCCGGACTCTCGGTCTGATCCCAGTCTGAACCCGGACACTCAGTCTGATCCCAGTTTGATCCCGGACTCTCAGTCTGATCCCAGTCTGATCCCGGACTCTCAGACCCCCTCCCAGTCTGATCCCAGACTCTCAGTCTGGTCCCAAGTCTCATCCCGGACTCTCAGTCTGATCCTAGTCTGATCGCGGACTCTCAGTCTGATCCCAGTCTGATCCCGGACTGTCAGACCCCTCCCAAACTGATCCCAGTCTGATCCTGGACTCTCAGTCTGATCCCAGTTTGATCCCGGACTCTCGGTCTGATCCCAGTATGAACCTGGACTCTCAGTGTGATCCCAGTCTGATCCCGGGCCCTTAGTATGATCCCAGTCTGATCCCGGACTCTCAGTCCCACTCCCAGTCTGATCCCGGACTCTCGGTCTGATCCCGGACTCCCTCCCACTCCCAGTCTGATCCTAGACTCTCAGTCCCGATGCCAGACCGATCCCGGACTCTCAGTTTGATCCCAGTCTGACCACAGATTCTCAGTGAGATCCAACTCTGATCCCAGATTCTCAGTGAGATCCCAGTCTGATCCCGGACTCACAGTCCCGATCCCAGTCTGATCGCGGACTCTCAATCTGATCCCAGTCTGATACTCGACACTAAGTCCCACTCCCAATCTGATCCCAGACACTCAGTTTGATCCCAGTCTGATCCCGGACTCTCAGTCTGATCCCAGTTTGATCCCAGACACTCAGTCTGATCCCAGTCTGATCCCACACTCTCAGTCTGATGCCAATCTGACCAAGGACACTCAGTCTGATCCCAGACTGATCCCGGACACTCAGTCTGATCCCAGATTATCCTGGACTCTCAGTTCCACTCCCAGTCTGATCCCGGACTCTCGGTCTGATCCCAGTCTGAACCTGGACACTCAGTCTGATCCCAGTTTGATCCCGGACTCTCAGTCTGATCCCAGTCTGATCCCGGACTCTCAGTCTGATCCCAGTCTATCCTGGACTCTCAGTCTGATCCCAGACTCTCAGTCTGATCCCAATCTGATCGTGTAATCTCAGTCCCACTCCCAGTCCGATCCCGGACTCTCAGTCTGATCCCAGTCTATCCTGGACTCTCAGTCTGATCCCAGAATCTCAGTCTGATCCCAATCTGATCATGTAATCTCAGTCCCACTCCCAATCTGATCCGACTCTCAGTCTGATCCCAGGCTGATCCCAGTCTCTCAGTCTGATCCGACTCTGATCCCGGACTCACAGTCTGATCCCAATCTGTTCCTGGACTCTCAGGCTGATCCCATTCTGATCCTGGACTATCAGTTCCCAGTCAGAACCCAATCTATTCCCCGACTCTCAGTCCGATCCCAATCTGATCCCAGACTCTCAGTCTGATCCCTGACTCTCAGTTTGATCCCAGTCTGATCCCGGACGCTCAGTCCCGCTCCCAGTCTGATCCCGGACTCTCGGTCTGATCCCAATCTGATCCCGGACTCTCAGTCTTATCCGAACCTGATCCCGTAATATCAGTCCGATGCCAGTCTGATCCCGGCCTCTCAGTCTGATCCCAGTCTAATCGCGGACTCTCAGTCTGATTCCAGTCTGATTCCAGACTCTCAGTCCCACTCCCAGTTTGCTCCCAGCTCTAAGTCTGATCCCAGTCTGATCCCGGACTCTCAGTCTCACTCCCAGTCTGATCCCGGACTCTGTCTGATCCCAGCCTGATCCGGGACTCTCAGTCTGATCCCGGACTCTCAGTCTGATCCCAGTCTGATTCTGTACACTCAGTCTGATCCCAGTCTGATCCCGGACTCTCAGTCTGATCCCGGCCTCTCAGTCTCACTCCCAGTCTGATCGCGGACTCTCAGTCTGATCCCATATTATCAGCCCCGATCCCAGTCTGAACCCGACCTCTCAGTCTGATCCCAGTCTGATCCCGGACTCTCAGTTTGATCCCAGTCTGATTCCAGACACTCAGTCCCACTCCCAGTCTGATCCCGGACTCTCAGTCTGAACCCAGTTTGATCCCGGACTCTCAGTCTGAACCCAGTTTGATCCCGGACTCTCAGTCTGAACCCAGTTTGATCCCGGACTCTCAGTCTGAACCCAGTTTGATCCCGGACTCTCAGTCACTCCTCAGAGTCTGTTCGCAGTCTGAACCCGGACTCTCAGTCTGATCCAGTCTGATCCCGGATTCTCAGTCTGATCCCGGACTCTCAGTCTGATCCAGTCTGATCCCGGATTCTCAGTCTGATCCCAGTCTGATCCCGGACTCTCAGTCTGATCCCAGTCTGATTATGTACACTCAGTCTGATCCCAGTCTGATCCCGGACTCTCAGTCTGATCCCAGTCTGATTCTGTACAATCAGTCTGATCCCAGTCTGAGCCCGGACTCTCAGTCTAATCCCAGTCTGATTCTGCACATTCAGTCTAATCCCAGTCTGATTCTGTACTCTCAGTCTGATCCCAGTCTGATTCTGCACACTCAGTCTGATCCCAGTCTGAGCCCGGACTCTCAGTCTGATCCCAGTCTGAGCCCGGACTCTCAGTCTGATCCCAGACTCTTAGTCTGATTCCAGATTCTCAGTCCCACTCCCAGTCTGATCCCGGACGCTCAGTCCCACTCCCAGTCTGATCCCGGACGCTCAGTCCCACTCCCAGTCTGATCCCGGACTCTCAGTCTGATCCCAATCTGATCCCGGACTCTCAGTCTTATCTGAACCTGATCCCGTAATATCAGTCCGATGCCAGCCTGAGCCCGGACTCTCAGTCTGATCCCAGTCTGATCCCGGACTCTGAGTCTGATCTCGCACTCTCAGTCTGATACCAGTCTGATCCCAGATTATCAGCCCTGATCCCAATCTGACCCGGACTCTCAGTCTGATCCCAGTCTAATCGCGGACTCTCAGTCTGATCCCAGTCTGATTCCAGACTCTCAGTCCCACTCCCAGTCTGATCCCAGACTCTCAGTCTGATCCCAATCTGATCCCAGACTCTCAGTCCCAATCCCAGTCTGATCCCGGACTTTCAGTCTTATCCGAACCTGATCCCGGAATATCAGTCCGATGCCAGTCTGAGACCGGACTCTCAGTCTGATCCCAGTCTGATTCTGTACACTCAGTCTGATCCCAGTCTGATCCCGGACTCTCAGTCTGATCCCGGCCTCTCAGTCTTATCCGAACCTGATCCCGGAATATCAGTCCGATGCCAGTCTGAGACCGGACTCTCAGTCTGATCCCAGTCTGATTCTGTACACTCAGTCTGATCCCAGTCTGATCCCGGACTCTCAGTCTGATCCCAGTCTGATTCTGTACACTCAGTCTGATCCCAGTCTGATCCCGGACTCTCAGTCTGATCCCGGCCTCTCAGTCTCACTCCCAGTCTGATCCCGGACTCTCAGTCTGATCCCAGCCTGATCCGGGACTCTCAGTCTGATCCCGGACTCTCAGTCTGATCCCAGCCTGATCCGGGACTCTCAGTCTGATCTCGGTCTCGCAGTCTGATCCCGGACTCTCAGTCCCACTCCCAGTCTGATCCCGGACTCTCAGTTTGATCCCAGTCTGATTCCAGACACTCAGTCCCACTCCCAGTCTGATCCCAGACTCTGAGTCTGATCCTAGCTTGATCCCGGACTCTCAGTCTGAACCCAGTTTGATCCCGGACTCTCAGTCTGAACCCAGTTTGATCCCGGACTCTCAGTCTGAACCCAGTTTGATCCCGGACTCTCAGTCACTCCTCAGAGTCTGTTCCCAGTCTGAACCCGGACTCTCAGTCTGATCCAGTCTGATCCCGGATTCTCAGTCTGATCCCGGACTCTCAGTCTGATCCAGTCTGATCCCGGATTCTCAGTCTGATCCCAGTCTGATCCCGGACTCTCAGTCTGATCCCAGTCTGATTATGTACACTCAGTCTGATCCCAGTCTGATCCCGGACTCTCAGTCTGATCCCAGTCTGATTCTGTACACTCAGTCTGATCCCAGTCTGATCCCGGACTCTCAGTCTGATCCCAGTCTGATTCTGTACACTCAGTCTGATCCCAGTCTGATTCTGCACACTCAGTCTGATCCCAGTCTGAGCCCGGACTCTCAGTCTGATCCCAGTCTGATTCTGCACACTCAGTCTGATCCCAGTCTGAGCCCGGACTCTCAGTCTGATCCCAGTCTGAGCCCGGACTCTCAGTCTGATCCCAGACTCTCAGTCTGATTCCAGATTCTCAGTCCCACTCCCAGTCTGATCCCGGACGCTCAGTCCCACTGCCAGTCTGATCCCGGACGCTCAGTCCCACTCCCAGTCTGATCCCGGACTCTCGGTCTGATCCCAATCTGATCCCGGACTCTCAGTCTTATCCGAACTTGATCCCGTAATATCAGTCCGATGCCAGCCTGAGCCCGGACTCTCAGTCTGATCCCAGTCTGATCCCGGACTCTGAGTCTGATCTCGCACTCTCAGTCTGATACCAGTCTGATCCCAGATTATCAGCCCTGATCCCAATCTGACCCTGACTCTCAGTCTGATCCCAGTCTAATCGCGGACTCTCAGTCTGATCCCAGTCTGATTCCAGACTCTCAGTCCCACTCCCAGTCTGATCCCAGACTCTCAGTCTGAACCCAGTTTGCTCCCGACTCTCAGTCTGATCCCAGTCTGAACCCGGACTCTCAGTGTGATCCCAGTCTGATCCTGGACCCTCAGTCTGATCCCAGTCTGATCCCGGCCTCTCAGTCTGATCCCAGTCTGTTCCCGGACTCTCAGTCTGATCCCAATCTGATCTCCAACTCTCAGTCTGATCCCAATCTGTTCCTGGACTCTCAGACTGAGCCCAGTCTGATCCTGAACTCTTAGTCTGATCCCAGACTCTCAGTCCTCCTCCCAGTCTGATCCCGGACTCTCAGACCCCCTCCCAGTCTGATCCCAGATTCTCAGTCTGGTCCCAGTCTCATCCCGGACTCTCAGTCTGATCCCAGTCTGATCCTGGACTCTCAGTCTGATCCCAGTCTGATCGTGTAATCTCAGTCCCACTCCCAGTCCGATCCCGGACTCTCAGTCCCTATGCCATACCGATCCCAGACACTCAGTCTGATCCCAGTCTGATCCCGGACTCTCAGTCTGATCCCAGTCTGATCCCGTACTCTCAGTCCCGATCCCAGTCTGATCCCGCACTCTCAGTCTGATCCCAATCCGACCAAGGACACAGTCTGATCCCAGACTTATCCTGGACTCTCAGTTCCACTCCCAGTCTGATCCCGGACTCTCGGTCTGATCCCAGTCTGAACCCGGACACTCAGTCTGATCCCAGTTTGATCCCGGACTCTCAGTCTGATCCCAGTCTGATCCCGGACTCTCAGTCTGATCCCAGTCTGATCCCGGACTCTCAGACCCCCTCCCAGTCTGATCCCAGACTCTCAGTCTGGTCCCAAGTCTCATCCCGGACTCTCAGTCTGAACCTAGTCTGATCGCGGACTCTCAGTCTGATCCCAGTCTGATCCCGGACTGTCAGACCCCTCCCAAACTGATCCCAGTCTGATCCTGGACTCTCAGTCTGATCCCAGTTTGATCCCGGACTCTCGGTCTGATCCCAGTATGAACCTGGACTCTCAGTGTGATCCCAGTCTGATCCCGGGCCCTTAGTATGATCCCAGTCTGATCCCGGACTCTCAGTCCCACTCCCAGTCTGATCCCGGACTCTCGGTCTGATCCCGGACTCCCTCCCACTCCCAGTCTGATCCTAGACTCTCAGTCCCGATGCCAGACCGATCCCGGACTCTCAGTTTGATCCCAGTCTGACCACAGATTCTCAGTGAGATCCAACTCTGATCCCAGATTCTCAGTGAGATCCCAGTCTGATCCCGGACTCACAGTCCCGATCCCAGTCTGATCGCGGACTCTCAATCTGATCCCAGTCTGATACTCGACACTAAGTCCCACTCCCAATCTGATCCCAGACACTCAGTTTGATCCCAGTCTGATCCCGGACTCTCAGTCTGATCCCAGTTTGATCCCAGACACTCAGTCTGATCCCAGTCTGATCCCACACTCTCAGTCTGATCCCAATCTGACCAAGGACACTCAGTCTGATCCCAGACTGATCCCGGACACTCAGTCTGATCCCAGATTATCCTGGACTCTCAGTTCCACTCCCAGTCTGATCCCGGACTCTCGGTCTGATCCCAGTCTGAACCTGGACACTCAGTCTGATCCCAGTTTGATCCCGGACTCTCAGTCTGATCCCAGTCTGATCCCGGACTCTCAGTCTGATCCCAGTCTATCCTGGACTCTCAGTCTGATCCCAGACTCTCAGTCTGATCCCAATCTGATCGTGTAATCTCAGTCCCACTCCCAGTCCGATCCCGGACTCTCAGTCTGATCCCAGTCTATCCTGGACTCTCAGTCTGATCCCAGAATCTCAGTCTGATCCCAATCTGATCATGTAATCTCAGTCCCACTCCCAATCTGATCCGACTCTCAGTCTGATCCCAGGCTGATCCCAGTCTCTCAGTCTGATCCGACTCTGATCCCGGACTCACAGTCTGATCCCAATCTGTTCCTGGACTCTCAGGCTGATCCCATTCTGATCCTGGACTATCAGTTCCCAGTCAGAACCCAATCTATTCCCCGACTCTCAGTCCGATCCCAATCTGATCCCAGACTCTCAGTCTGATCCCTGACTCTCAGTTTGATCCCAGTCTGATCCCGGACGCTCAGTCCCGCTCCCAGTCTGATCCCGGACTCTCGGTCTGATCCCAATCTGATCCCGGACTCTCAGTCTTATCCGAACCTGATCCCGTAATATCAGTCCGATGCCAGTCTGATCCCGGCCTCTCAGTCTGATCCCAGTCTAATCGCGGACTCACAGTCTGATTCCAGTCTGATTCCAGACTCTCAGTCCCACTCCCAGTTTGCTCCCAGCTCTCAGTCTGATCCCAGTCTGAACCCGGACTCTCAGTCTCACTCCCAGTCTGATCCCGGACTCTCAGTCTGATCCCAGCCTGATCCGGGACTCTCAGTCTGATCCCGGACTCTCAGTCTGATCCCAGTCTGATTCTGTACACTCAGTCTGATCCCAGTCTGATCCCGGACTCTCAGTCTGATCCCGGCCTCTCAGTCTCACTCCCAGTCTGATCGCGGACTCTCAGTCTGATCCCAGTCTGATCCCGGACTCTCAGTTTGATCCCAGTCTGATTCCAGACACTCAGTTTGATCCCAGTCTGATTCCAGACACTCAGTCCCACTCCCAGTCTGATCCCGGACTCTCAGTCTGAACCCAGTTTGATCCCGGACTCTCAGTCTGAACCCAGTTTGATCCCGGACTCTCAGTCTGAACCCAGTTTGATCCCGGACTCTCAGTCTGAACCCAGTTTGATCCCGGACTCTCAGTCTGAACCCAGTTTGATCCCGGACTCTCAGTCACTCCTCAGAGTCTGTTCCCAGTCTGAACCCGGACTCTCAGTCTGATCCAGTCTGATCCCGGATTCTCAGTCTGATCCCGGACTCTCAGTCTGATCCAGTCTGATCCCGGATTCTCAGTCTGATCCCAGTCTGATCCCGGACTCTCAGTCTGATCCCAGTCTGATTATGTACACTCAGTCTGATCCCGGACTCTCAGTCTGATCCCAGTCTGATTCTGTACAATCAGTCTGATCCCAGTCTGAGCCCGGACTCTCAGTCTAATCCCAGTCTGATTCTGCACATTCAGTCTAATCCCAGTCTGATTCTGTACACTCAGTCTGATCCCAGTCTGATTCTGCACACTCAGTCTGATCCCAGTCTGAGCCCGGACTCTCAGTCTGATCCCAGTCTGATTCTGCACACTCAGTCTGATCCCAGTCTGAGCCCGGACTCTCAGTCTGATCCCAGTCTGAGCCCGGACTCTCAGTCTGATCCCAGACTCTTAGTCTGATTCCAGATTCTCAGTCCCACTCCCAGTCTGATCCCGGACGCTCAGTCCCACTCCCAGTCTGATCCCAGACGCTCAGTCCCACTCCCAGTCTGATCCCGGACTCTCAGTCTGATCCCAATCTGATCCCGGACTCTCAGTCTTATCTGAACCTGATCCCGTAATATCAGTCCGATGCCAGCCTGAGCCCGGACTCTCAGTCTGATCCCAGTCTGATCCCGGACTCTGAGTCTGATCTCGCACTCTCAGTCTGATACCAGTCTGATCCCAGATTATCAGCCCTGATCCCAATCTGACCCTGACTCTCAGTCTGATCCCAGTCTAATCGCAGACTCTCAGTCTGATCCCAGTCTGATTCCAGACTCTCAGTCCCACTCCCAGTCTGATCCCAGACTCTCAGTCTGAACCCAGTTTGCTCCCGACTCTCAGTCTGATCCCAGTCTGAACCCGGACTCTCAGTGTGATCCCAGTCTGATCCTGGACCCTCAGTCTGATCCCAGTCTGATCCCGGCCTCTCAGTCTGATCCCAGTCTGTTCCCGGACTCTCAGTCTGATCCCAATCTGATCTCCAACTCTCAGTCTGATCCCAGTCTGATTCCAGACTCTCAGTCCCACTCCCAGTCTGATCCCAGACTCTCAGTCTGAACCCAGTTTGCTCCCGACTCTCAGTCTGATCCCAGTCTGAACCCGGACTCTCAGTGTGATCCCAGTCTGATCCTGGACCCTCAGTCTGATCCCAGTCTGATCCCGGCCTCTCAGTCTGATCCCAGTCTGTTCCCGGACTCTCAGTCTGATCCCAATCTGATCTCCAACTCTCAGTCTGAGCCCAATCTGTTCCTGGACTCTCAGACTGAGCCCAGTCTGATCCTGAACTCTTAGTCTGATCCCAGACTCTCAGTCCTCCTCCCAGTCTGATCCCGGACTCTCAGACCCCCTCCCAGTCTGATCCCAGATTCTCAGTCTGGTCCCAGTCTCATCCCGGACTCTCAGTCTGATCCCAGTCTGATCCTGGACTCTCAGTCTGATCCCAGTCTGATCGTGTAATCTCAGTCCCACTCCCAGTCCGATCCCGGACTCTCAGTCCCTATGCCATACCGATCCCAGACACTCAGTCTGATCCCAGTCTGATCCCGGACTCTCAGTCCCGATCCCAGTCTGACCAAGGACACTCAGTCCCACTCCCACTCTGATCCCAGACTCTCACAGTGAACGTAGTTTGATTCTGGACTCTCAGTCCGATTCCAATCTGATCCCGATCTCTCAGTCTGATCCCAGTCTGATCCCGATCTCTCAATCTGATCCCAGCCTGATCCCGGACTATCAGTCCCCAGTCAAATCCCAATCTGATCCCGGACTCTCAGTCTGATCAAAGAAATCTCAGTCTGATCCCAGTCAGATCCCAGACTCTCAGTCTGATGCCAGACTCATCCCGGACACTCAGTCTGATCCCGGACTCTCAGTTCCACTCCCAGACTGATCCCGGACTCTCGGTCTGATCCCAGTATGAATCTGGACTCTCAGTGTGATCCCAGTCTGATTCCGGGCCCTTAGTCTGATCCCAGTCTGATCCCGGACTCTCAGTCTGATTCCAGTCTGATCCCGGACTCTCAGTCCCACTCCCAGTCTGATCCAGGACTCTCGGTCTGATCCCGGACTCAGTCTCAATCACAGTCTGATCCCGGACTCTCGGTCTGATCCCGGACTCAGTCCCACTCCCAGTCTGATCCTAGACTCTCAGTCCCGATGCCAGACCGATCCCGGACTCTCAGTTTGATCCCAGTCTGACCCCAGATTCTCAGTGAGATCCAACTCTGATCCCAGACTCTCAGTCCCGATCCCAGTCTGATCCCGGACTCACAATCTGATCCCAGTCTGATACTCGACACTCAGTCTGATCCCAGTCTGATCCCGGACTCTCAGTCTGATCCCAGTCTGATCCTGGTCTCTCAGTCCCGATCCCAGTCTGATCTCGCACTCTCAGTCTGATCCCAATCCGACCAAGGACACTAAGTCTGATCCCAGACTTATCCTGGACTCTCAGTTCCACTCCCAGTCTGATCCCGGACTCTCGGTCTGATCCCAGTCTGAACCTGGACACTCAGTCTGATCCCAGTTTGATCCCGGACTCTCAGTCTGATCCCAGTCTGATCCCGGACTCTCAGACCCCCTCCCAGTCTGATCCCAGACTCTCAGTCTGGTCCCAAGTCTCATCCCGGACTCTCAGTCTGATCCTAGTCTGATCGCGGACTCTCAGTCTGATCCCAGTCTGATCCCGGACTGTCAGACCCCTCCCAAACTGATCCCAGTCTGATCCTGGACTCTCAGTCTGATCCCAGTTTGATCCCGGACTCTCGGTCTGATCCCAGTATGAACCTGGACTCTCAGTGTGATCCCAGTCTGATCCCGGGCCCTTAGTATGATCCCAGTCTGATCCCGGACTCTCAGTCCCACTCCCAGTCTGATCCCGGACTCTCGGTCTGATCCCGGACTCCCTCCCACTCCCAGTCTGATCCTAGACTCTCAGTCCCGATGCCAGACCGATCCCGGACTCTCAGTTTGATCCCAGTCTGACCACAGATTCTCAGTGAGATCCAACTCTGATCCCAGATTCTCAGTGAGATCCCAGTCTGATCCCGGACTCACAGTCCCGATCCCAGTCTGATCGCGGACTCTCAATCTGATCCCAGTCTGATACTCGACACTAAGTCCCACTCCCAATCTGATCCCAGACACTCAGTTTGATCCCAGTCTGATCCCGGACTCTCAGTCTGATCCCAGTTTGATCCCAGACACTCAGTCTGATCCCAGTCTGATCCCACACTCTCAGTCTGATCCCAATCTGACCAAGGACACTCAGTCTGATCCCAGACTGATCCCGGACACTCAGTCTGATCCCAGATTATCCTGGACTCTCAGTTCCACTCCCAGTCTGATCCCGGACTCTCGGTCTGATCCCAGTCTGAACCTGGACACTCAGTCTGTTCCCAGTTTGATCCCAGACTCTCAGTCTGATCCCAGTCTGATCCCGGACTCTCAGTCTGATCCCAGTCTATCCTGGACTCTCAGTCTGATCCCAGACTCTCAGTCTAATCCCAGATTATCCTGGACTCTCAGTTCCACTCCCAGTCTGATCCCGGACTCTCGGTCTGATCCCAGTCTGAACCTGGACACTTAGTCTGATCCCAGTTTGATCCCGGACTCTCAATCTGATCCCGGACTCTCAGACCCCCTCCCAGTCTGATCCCAGACTCTCAGTCTGGTCCCAGTCTGATCCCGGATTCTCAGTCTGGTCCCAAGTCTCATCCCGGACTCTCAGTCTGATCCTAGTCTAATCGCGGACTCTCAGTCTGATCCCAGTCTGATCCCGACTCTTAGTCCGGTCCCAGTCTGATCCCGGACTCTCAGTCTGATCCCGGACTCTCAGTCCCACACCCAGTCTGATCCCGGACTCTCAGTCTGATCCCATTTGATCCCGGACACTCAGTCTGATCCCAGTCCAATCCCGGACTCTCTCACTCCCAGTCTGAACCCGAACTCTCAGTCCCACTCCTGGTCTGATCCTGGACGATCCGTCTGATCCCGGACTCTCAGTCTGGTCCCAGTCTGATCCCGGACACTCAGTTCCACACCCAGTCTTATCCCGGACTCTTAGTCTGATCCCAGTCTGATCCCGGACTCTCAGACCCCCTCCCAGTCTGATCCCAGACTCTCAGTCTGGTCCCAAGTCTCATCCCGGACTCTCAGTCTGATCCTAGTCTGATCGCGGACTCTCAGTCTGATCCCAGTCTGATCCCGGACTGTCAGACCCCTCCCAAACTGATCCCAGTCTGATCCTGGACTCTCAGACCCCCTCCCAGTCTGATCCCAGACTCTCAGTCTGGTCCCAAGTCTCATCCCGGACTCTCAGTCTGATCCTAGTCTGATCGCGGACTCTCAGTCTGATCCCAGTCTGATCCCGGACTGTCAGACCCCTCCCAAACTGATCCCAGTCTGATCCTGGACTCTCAGTCTGATCCCAGTTTGATCCCGGACTCTCGGCCTGATCCCAGTATGAACCTGGACTCTCAGTGTGATCCCAGTCTGATCCCGGGCCCTTAGTATGATCCCAGTCTGATCCCGGACTCTCAGTCCCACTCCCAGTCTGATCCCGGACTCTCGGTCTGATCCCGGACTCCCTCCCACTCCCAGTCTGATCCTAGACTCTCAGTCCCGATGCCAGACCGATCCCGGACTCTCAGTTTGATCCCAGTCTGACCACAGATTCTCAGTGAGATCCAACTCTGATCCCAGATTCTCAGTGAGATCCCAGTCTGATCCCGGACTCACAGTCCCGATCCCAGTCTGATCGCGGACTCTCAATCTGATCCCAGTCTGATACTCGACACTAAGTCCCACTCCCAATCTGATCCCAGACACTCAGTTTGATCCCAGTCTGATCCCGGACTCTCAGTCTGATCCCAGTTTGATCCCAGACACTCAGTCTGATCCCAGTCTGATCCCACACTCTCAGTCTGATCCCAATCTGACCAAGGACACTCAGTCTGATCCCAGACTGATCCCGGACACTCAGTCTGATCCCAGATTATCCTGGACTCTCAGTTCCACTCCCAGTCTGATCCCGGACTCTCAGTCTGATCCCAGTCTATCCTGGACTCTCAGTCTGATCCCAGACTCTCAGTCTAATCCCAGATTATCCTGGACTCTCAGTTCCACTCCCAGTCTGATCCCGGACTCTCGGTCTGATCCCAGTCTGAACCTGGACACTTAGTCTGATCCCAGTTTGATCCCGGACTCTCAGTCTGATCCCGGACTCTCAGACCCCCTCCCAGTCTGATCCCAGACTCTCAGACCCCCTCCCAGTCTGATCCCAGACTCTCAGTCTGGTCCCAGTCTGATCCCGGATTCTCAGTCTGGTCCCAAGTCTCATCCCGGACTCTCAGTCTGATCCTAGTCTGATCGCGGACTCTCAGTCTGATCCCAGTCTGATCCCGACTCTTAGTCCGGTCCCAGTCTGATCCCGGACTCTCAGTCTGATCCCAGTCTATCCTGGACTCTCAGTCTGATCCCAGACTCTCAGTCTAATCCCAGATTATCCTGGACTCTCAGTTCCACTCCCAGTCTGATCCCGGACTCTCGGTCTGATCCCAGTCTGAACCTGGACACTTAGTCTGATCCCAGTTTGATCCCGGACTCTCAGTCTGATCCCGGACTCTCAGACCCCCTCCCAGTCTGATCCCAGACTCTCAGACCCCCTCCCAGTCTGATCCCAGACTCTCAGTCTGGTCCCAGTCTGATCCCGGATTCTCAGTCTGGTCCCAAGTCTCATCCCGGACTCTCAGTCTGATCCTAGTCTGATCGCGGACTCTCAGTCTGATCCCAGTCTGATCCCGACTCTTAGTCCGGTCCCAGTCTGATCCCGGACTCTCAGTCTGATCCCATTTGATCCCGGACACTCAGTCTGATCCCAGTCCAATCCCGGACTCTCTCACTCCCAGTCTGAACCCGAACTCTCAGTCCCACTCCTGATCTGATCCTGGACGATCCGTCTGATCCCGGACTCTCAGTCTGGTCCCAGTCTGATCCCGGACACTCAGTCCCACACCCAGTCTTATCCCGGACTCTTAGTCTGATCCCAGTCTGATCCCGGACTCTCAGTCTGATCCCAGTCTGATCCCGGACTCTCAGTCTGATCCCAGTCTGATCCCGGACTCTCAGTCTGATCCCAGTCTATCCTGGACACTCAGTCTGATCCCAGTTTGATCCCGGACTCTCAGTCTGATCCCAGTCTGATCCCGGCCTCTCAGTCTGATCCCAGTCTGTTCCCGGACTCTCAGTCTGATCCCAATCTGATCTCCAACTCTCAGTCTGATCCCAATCTGTTCCTGGACTCTCAGACTGAGCCCAGTCTGATCCTGAACTCTTAGTCTGATCCCAGACTCTCAGTCCTCCTCCCAGTCTGATCCCGGACTCTCAGACCCCCTCCCAGTCTGATCCCAGATTCTCAGTCTGGTCCCAGTCTCATCCCGGACTCTCAGTCTGATCCCAGTCTGATCCTGGACTCTCAGTCTGATCCCAGTCTGATCGTGTAATCTCAGTCCCAATCCCAGTCCGATCCCGGACTCTCAGTCCCTATGCCATACCGATCCCAGACACTCAGTCTGATCCCAGTCTGATCCCGGACTCTCAGTCCCGATCCCAGTCTGACCAAGGACACTCAGTCCCACTCCCACTCTGATCCCAGACTCTCACAGTGAACGTAGTTTGATTCTGGACTCTCAGTCCGATCCCAATCTGATCCCGATCTCTCAGTCTGATCCCGATCTCTCAATCTGATCCCAGCCTGATCCCGGACTATCAGTCCCCAGTCAAATCCCAATCTGATCCCGGACTCTCAGTCTGATCAAAGAAATCTCAGTCTGATCCCAGTCAGATCCCAGACTCTCAGTCTGATGCCAGACTCATCCCGGACACTCAGTCTGATCCCGGACTCTCAGTTCCACTCCCAGACTGATCCCGGACTCTCGGTCTGATCCCAGTATGAATCTGGACTCTCAGTGTGATCCCAGTCTGATCCCGGGCCCTTAGTCTGATCCCAGTCTGATCCCGGACTCTCAGTCTGATTCCAGTCTGATCCCGGACTCTCAGTCCCACTCCCAGTCTGATCCAGGACTCTCGGTCTGATCCCGGACTCAGTCTCAATCACAGTCTGATCCCGGACTCTCGGTCTGATCCCGGACTCAGTCCCACTCCCAGTCTGATCCTAGACTCTCAGTCCCGATGCCAGACCGATCCCGGACTCTCAGTTTGATCCCAGTCTGACCCCAGATTCTCAGTGAGATCCAACTCTGATCCCAGACTCTCAGTCCCGATCCCAGTCTGATCCCGGACTCACAATCTGATCCCAGTCTGATACTCGACACTCAGTCTGATCCCAGTCTGATCCCGGACTCTCAGTCTGATCCCAGTCTGATCCTGGTCTCTCAGTCCCGATCCCAGTCTGATCCCGCACTCTCAGTCTGATCCCAATCCGACCAAGGACACTCAGTCTGATCCCAGACTTATCCTGGACTCTCAGTTCCACTCCCAGTCTGATCCCGGACTCTCGGTCTGATCCCAGTCTGAACCTGGACACTCAGTCTGATCCCAGTTTGATCCCGGACTCTCAGTCTGATCCCAGTCTGATCCCGGACTCTCAGACCCCCTCCCAGTCTGATCCCAGACTCTCAGTCTGGTCCCAAGTCTCATCCCGGACTCTCAGTCTGATCCTAGTCTGATCGCGGACTCTCAGTCTGATCCCAGTCTGATCCCGGACTGTCAGACCCCTCCCAAACTGATCCCAGTCTGATCCTGGACTCTCAGTCTGATCCCAGTTTGATCCCGGACTCTCGGTCTGATCCCAGTATGAACCTGGACTCTCAGTGTGATCCCAGTCTGATCCCGGGCCCTTAGTATGATCCCAGTCTGATCCCGGACTCTCAGTCCCACTCCCAGTCTGATCCCGGACTCTCGGTCTGATCCCGGACTCCCTCCCACTCCCAGTCTGATCCTAGACTCTCAGTCCCGATGCCAGACCGATCCCGGACTCTCAGTTTGATCCCAGTCTGACCACAGATTCTCAGTGAGATCCAACTCTGATCCCAGATTCTCAGTGAGATCCCAGTCTGATCCCGGACTCACAGTCCCGATCCCAGTCTGATCGCGGACTCTCAATCTGATCCCAGTCTGATACTCGACACTAAGTCCCACTCCCAATCTGATCCCAGACACTCAGTTTGATCCCAGTCTGATCCCGGACTCTCAGTCTGATCCCAGTTTGATCCCAGACACTCAGTCTGATCCCAGTCTGATCCCACACTCTCAGTCTGATCCCAATCTGACCAAGGACACTCAGTCTGATCCCAGACTGATCCCGGACACTCAGTCTGATCCCAGATTATCCTGGACTCTCAGTTCCACTCCCAGTCTGATCCCGGACTCTCGGTCTGATCCCAGTCTGAACCTGGACACTCAGTCTGTTCCCAGTTTGATCCCAGACTCTCAGTCTGATCCCAGTCTGATCCCGGACTCTCAGTCTGATCCCAGTCTATCCTGGACTCTCAGTCTGATCCCAGACTCTCAGTCTAATCCCAGATTATCCTGGACTCTCAGTTCCACTCCCAGTCTGATCCCGGACTCTCGGTCTGATCCCAGTCTGAACCTGGACACTTAGTCTGATCCCAGTT
Source organism: Pristiophorus japonicus (assembly GCF_044704955.1). Lineage (NCBI taxonomy): Eukaryota > Metazoa > Chordata > Chondrichthyes > Pristiophoridae > Pristiophorus > Pristiophorus japonicus. The sequence continues at coordinate 309,333 of NW_027253194.1, forward strand.
TGATCCCGGACTCTCAATCTGATCCCGGACTCTCAGACCCCCTCCCAGTCTGATCCCAGACTCTCAGTCTGGTCCCAGTCTGATCCCGGATTCTCAGTCTGGTCCCAAGTCTCATCCCGGACTCTCAGTCTGATCCTAGTCTAATCGCGGACTCTCAGTCTGATCCCAGTCTGATCCCGACTCTTAGTCCGGTCCCAGTCTGATCCCGGACTCTCAGTCTGATCCCGGACTCTCAGTCCCACACCCAGTCTGATCCCGGACTCTCAGTCTGATCCCATTTGATCCCGGACACTCAGTCTGATCCCAGTCCAATCCCGGACTCTCTCACTCCCAGTCTGAACCCGAACTCTCAGTCCCACTCCTGGTCTGATCCTGGACGATCCGTCTGATCCCGGACTCTCAGTCTGGTCCCAGTCTGATCCCGGACACTCAGTTCCACACCCAGTCTTATCCCGGACTCTTAGTCTGATCCCAGTCTGATCCCGGACTCTCAGACCCCCTCCCAGTCTGATCCCAGACTCTCAGTCTGGTCCCAAGTCTCATCCCGGACTCTCAGTCTGATCCTAGTCTGATCGCGGACTCTCAGTCTGATCCCAGTCTGATCCCGGACTGTCAGACCCCTCCCAAACTGATCCCAGTCTGATCCTGGACTCTCAGACCCCCTCCCAGTCTGATCCCAGACTCTCAGTCTGGTCCCAAGTCTCATCCCGGACTCTCAGTCTGATCCTAGTCTGATCGCGGACTCTCAGTCTGATCCCAGTCTGATCCCGGACTGTCAGACCCCTCCCAAACTGATCCCAGTCTGATCCTGGACTCTCAGTCTGATCCCAGTTTGATCCCGGACTCTCGGTCTGATCCCAGTATGAACCTGGACTCTCAGTGTGATCCCAGTCTGATCCCGGGCCCTTAGTATGATCCCAGTCTGATCCCGGACTCTCAGTCCCACTCCCAGTCTGATCCCGGACTCTCGGTCTGATCCCGGACTCCCTCCCACTCCCAGTCTGATCCTAGACTCTCAGTCCCGATGCCAGACCGATCCCGGACTCTCAGTTTGATCCCAGTCTGACCACAGATTCTCAGTGAGATCCAACTCTGATCCCAGATTCTCAGTGAGATCCCAGTCTGATCCCGGACTCACAGTCCCGATCCCAGTCTGATCGCGGACTCTCAATCTGATCCCAGTCTGATACTCGACACTAAGTCCCACTCCCAATCTGATCCCAGACACTCAGTTTGATCCCAGTCTGATCCCGGACTCTCAGTCTGATCCCAGTTTGATCCCAGACACTCAGTCTGATCCCAGTCTGATCCCACACTCTCAGTCTGATCCCAATCTGACCAAGGACACTCAGTCTGATCCCAGACTGATCCCGGACACTCAGTCTGATCCCAGATTATCCTGGACTCTCAGTTCCACTCCCAGTCTGATCCCGGACTCTCAGTCTGATCCCAGTCTATCCTGGACTCTCAGTCTGATCCCAGACTCTCAGTCTAATCCCAGATTATCCTGGACTCTCAGTTCCACTCCCAGTCTGATCCCGGACTCTCGGTCTGATCCCAGTCTGAACCTGGACACTTAGTCTGATCCCAGTTTGATCCCGGACTCTCAGTCTGATCCCGGACTCTCAGACCCCCTCCCAGTCTGATCCCAGACTCTCAGTCTGGTCCCAGTCTGATCCCGGATTCTCAGTCTGGTCCCAAGTCTCATCCCGGACTCTCAGTCTGATCCTAGTCTGATCGCGGACTCTCAGTCTGATCCCAGTCTGATCCCGACTCTTAGTCCGGTCCCAGTCTGATCCCGGACTCTCAGTCTGATCCCGGACTCTCAGTCCCACACCCAGTCTGATCCCGGACTCTCAGTCTGATCCCATTTGATCCCGGACACTCAGTCTGATCCCAGTCCAATCCCGGACTCTCTCACTCCCAGTCTGAACCCGAACTCTCAGTCCCACTCCTGATCTGATCCTGGACGATCCGTCTGATCCCGGACTCTCAGTCTGGTCCCAGTCTGATCCCGGACACTCAGTCCCACACCCAGTCTTATCCCGGACTCTTAGTCTGATCCCAGTCTGATCCCGGACTCTCAGTCTGATCCCAGTCTGATCCCGGACTCTCAGTCTGATCCCAGTCTGATCCCGGACTCTCAGTCTGATCCCAGTCTATCCTGGACACTCAGTCTGATCCCAGTTTGATCCCGGACTCTCAGTCTGATCCCAGTCTGATCCCGGACTCTCAGTCTGATCCCAGTCTATCCTGGACTCTCAGTCTGATCCCAGACTCTCAGTCTGATCCCAATCTGATCGTGTAATCTCAGTTCCACTCCCAGTCCGATCCCGGACTCTCAGTCTGATCCCAGTCTATCCTGGACTCTCAGTCTGATCCCAGAATCTCAGTCTGATCCCAATCTGATCATGTAATCTCAGTCCCACTCCCAATCTGATCCGACTCTCAGTCTGATCCCAGGCTGATCCCAGTCTCTCAGTCTGATCCGACTCTGATCCCGGACTCACAGTCTGATCCCAATCTGTTCCTGGACTCTCAGGCTGATCCCATTCTGATCCTGGACTATCAGTCCCCAGTCAGAACCCAATCTATTCCCCGACTCTCAGTCCGATCCCAATCTGATCCCAGACTCTCAGTCTGATCCCTGACTCTCAGTTTGATCCCAGTCTGATCCCGGACGCTCAGTCCCACTCCCAGTCTGATCCCGGACTCTCGGTCTGATCCCAATCTGATCCCGGACTCTCAGTCTTATCCGAACCTGATCCCGTAATATCAGTCCGATGCCAGACTGATCCCGGCCTCTCAGTCTGATCCCAGTCTAATCGCGGACTCTCAGTCTGATCCCAGTCTGATTCCAGACTCTCAGTCCCACTCCCAGTTTGCTCCCAGCTCTCAGTCTGATCCCAGTCTGAACCCGGACTCTCAGTCTCACTCCCAGTCTGATCCCGGACTCTCAGTCTGATCCCAGCCTGATCCGGGACTCTCAGTCTGATCCCAGCCTGATCTCGGTCTCGCAGTCTGATCCCGGACTCTCAGTCTCACTCCCAGTCTGATCGCGGACTCTCAGTCTGATCCCATATTATCAGCCCTGATCCCAGTCTGAACCCGGACTCTAAGTTTGATCCCAGTCTGATTCCAGACACTCAGTCCCACTCCCAGTCTGATCCCAGACTCTCAGTCTGATCCTAGCTTGATCCCGGACTCTCAGTCTGAACCCAGTTTGATCCCGGACTCTCAGTCTGAACCCAGTTTGATCCCGGACTCTCAGTCACCCCTCAGAGTCTGTTCCCAGTCTGAACCCAGACTCTCAGTCTGATCCAGTCTGATCCCGGATTCTCAGTCTGATCCCGGACTCTCAGTCTGATCCAGTCTGATCCCGGATTCTCAGTCTGATCCCGGACACTCAGTCTGATCCCAGTCTGATTATGTACACTCAGTCTGATCCCAATCTGATCCCAGACTCTCAGTCCCAATCCCAGTCTGATCACGGACTTTCAGTCTTATCAGAACCTGATCCCGGAATATCAGTCCGATGCCAGTCTGAGACCGGACTCTCAGTCTGATCCCAGTCTGATTCTGTACACTCAGTCTGATCCCAGTCTGATCCCGGACTCTCAGTCTGATCCCGGCCTCTCAGTCTCACTCCCAGTCTGATCCCGGACTCTCAGTCTCACTCCCAGTCTGATCGCGGACTCTCAGTCTGATCCCATATTATCAGCCCTGATCCCAGTCTGAACCCGACCTCTCAGTCTGATCCCAGTCTGATCCCGGACTCTCAGTTTGATCCCAGCCTGATTCCAGACACTCAGTCCCACTCCCAGTCTGATCCCAGACTCTGAGTCTGATCCTAGCTTGATCCCGGACTCTCAGTCTGAACCCAGTCTGATCCCGGATTCTCAGTCTGATCCCAGTCTGAGCCCGGACTCTCAGTCTGAACCCAGTTTGATTCTGTACACTCAGTTTGATCCCAGTCTGAGCCCGGACTCTCAGTCTGATCTCAGTCTGATTCTGTACACTCAGTCTGATCCCAGTCTGAGCCCGGACTCTCAGTCTGATCCCAGTCTGAGCCCGGACTCTCAGTCTGATCCCAGTCAGATCCCGGACTCTCAGTCTGAACCCAGTTTGATCCCGGACTCTCAGTCTGAACCCAGTTTGATCCCGGACTCTCAGTCTGAACCCAGTTTGATCCCGGACTCTCAGTCACCCCTCAGAGTCTGTTCCCAGTCTGAACCCGGACTCTCAGTCTGATCCAGTCTGATCCCGGATTCTCAGTCTGATCCCGGACTCTCAGTCTGATCCAGTCTGATCCCGGATTCTCAGTCTGATCCCAGTCTGATCCCGGACTCTCAGTCTGATCCCAATCTGATCCCAGACTCTCAGTCCCAATCCCAGTCTGATCCCGGACTTTCAGTCTTATCCGAACCTGATCCCGGAATATCAGTCCGATGCCAGTCTGAGACCGGACTCTCAGTCTGATCCCAGTCTGATTCTGTACACTCAGTCTGATCCCAGTCTGATCCCGGACTCTCAGTCTGATCCCGGCCTCTCAGTCTCACTCCCAGTCTGATCCCGGACTCTCAGTCTGATCCCAGCCTGATCCGGGACTCTCAGTCTGATCCCAGCCCGATCTCGGTCTCGCAGTCTGATCCCGGACTCTCAGTCTCACTCCCAGTCTGATCGCGGACTCTCAGTCTGATCCCATATTATCAGCCCTGATCCCAGTCTGAACCCGACCTCTCAGTCTGATCCCAGTCTGATCCCGGACTCTCAGTTTGATCCCAGTCTGATTCCAGACACTCAGTCCCACTTCCAGTCTGATCCCAGACTCTGAGTCTGATCCTAGCTTGATCCCGGACTCTCAGTCTGAACCCAGTTTGATCCCGGACTCTCAGTCTGAACCCAGTTTGATCCCGGACTCTCAGTCTGAACCCAGTTTGATCCCGGACTCTCAGTCACTCCTCAGAGTCTGTTCCCAATCTGAACCCGGACTCTCAGTCTGATCCAGTCTGATCCCGGATTCTCAGTCTGATCCCGGACTCTCAGTCTGATCCAGTCTGATCCCGGATTCTCAGTCTGATCCCAGTCTGATCCCGGACTCTCAGTCTGATCCCAGTCTGATTATGTACACTCAGTCTGATCCCAGTCTGATCCCGGACTCTCAGTCTGATCCCAGTCTGATTCTGTACACTCAGTCTGATCCCAGTCTGAGCCCGGACTCTCAGTCTAATCCCAGTCTGATTCTGCACATTCAGTCTAATCCCAGTCTGATTCTGTACACTCAGTCTGATCCCAGTCTGATTCTGCACACTCAGTCTGATCCCAGTCTGAGCCCGGACTCTCAGTCTGATCCCAGTCTGATTCTGCACACTCAGTCTGATCCCAGTCTGAGCCCGGACTCTCAGTCTGATCCCAGTCTGAGCCCGGACTCTCAGTCTGATCCCAGACTCTCAGTCTGATTCCAGATTCTCAGTCCCACTCCCAGTCTGATCCCGGACGCTCAGTCCCACTCCCAGTCTGATCCCGGACGCTCAGTCCCACTCCCAGTCTGATCCCGGACTCTCGGTCTGATGCCAATCTGATCCCGGACTCTCAGTCTTATCCGAACCTGATCCCGTAATATCAGTCCGATGCCAGCCTGAGCCCGGACTCTCAGTCTGATCCCAGTCTGATCCCGCACTCTGAGTCTGATCCCAGTTTGATCCCAGACACTCAGTCTGATCCCAGTCTGATCCCACACTCTCAGTCAGATCCCAATCTGACCAAGGACACTCAGTCTGATCCCAGACTGATCCCGGACACTCAGTCTGATCCCAGATTATCCTGGACTCTCAGTTCCACTCCCAGTCTGATCCCGGACTCTCGGTCTGATCCCAGTCTGAACCTGGACACTCAGTCTGATCCCAGTTTGATCCCAGACTCTCAGTCTGATCCCAGTCTGATCCCGGACTCTCAGTCTGATCCCAGTCTATCCTGGACTCTCAGTCTGATCCCAGACTCTCAGTCTAATCCCAGATTATCCTGGACTCTCAGTTCCACTCCCAGTCTGATCCCGGACTCTCGGTCTGATCCCAGTCTGAACCTGGACACTTAGTCTGATCCCAGTTTGATCCCGGACTCTCAATCTGATCCCGGACTCTCAGACCCCCTCCCAGTCTGATCCCAGACTCTCAGTCTGGTCCCAGTCTGATCCCGGATTCTCAGTCTGGTCCCAAGTCTCATCCCGGACTCTCAGTCTGATCCTAGTCTAATCGCGGACTCTCAGTCTGATCCCAGTCTGATCCCAGACTCTCAGTCTGGTCCCAGTCTGATCCCGGATTCTCAGTCTGGTCCCAAGTCTCATCCCGGACTCTCTGTCTGATCCTAGTCTGATCGCGGACTCTCAGTCTGATCCCAGTCTGATCCCGACTCTTAGTCCGGTCCCAGTCTGATCCCGGACTCTCAGTCTGATCCCGGACTCTCAGTCCCACACCCAGTCTGATCCCGGACTCTCAGTCTGATCCCATTTGATCCCGGACACTCAGTCTGATCCCAGTCCAATCCCGGACTCTCTCACTCCCAGTCTGAACCCGAACTCTCAGTCCCACTCCTGGTCTGATCCTGGACGATCCGTCTGATCCCGGACTCTCAGTCTGGTCCCAGTCTGATCCCGGACACTCAGTCCCACACCCAGTCTTATCCCGGACTCTTAGTCTGATCCCAGTCTGATCCCGGACTCTCAGACCCCCTCCCAGTCTGATCCCAGACTCTCAGTCTGGTCCCAATTCTCATCCCGGACTCTTAGTCTGATCCTAGTCTGATCGCGGACTCTCAGTCTGATCCCAGTCTGATCCCGGACTGTCAGACCCCTCCCAAACTGATCCCAGTCTGATCCTGGACTCTCAGTCTGATCCCAGTTTGATCCCGGACTCTCGGTCTGATCCCAGTATGAACCTGGACTCTCAGTGTGATCCCAGTCTGATCCCGGGCCCTTAGTATGATCCCAGTCTGATCCCGGATTCTCAGTCCCACTCCCAGTCTGATCCCGGACTCTCGGTCTGATCCCGGACTCCCTCCCACTCCCAGTCTGATCCTAGACTCTCAGTCCCGATGCCAGACCGATCCCGGACTCTCAGTTTGATCCCAGTCTGACCACAGATTCTCAGTGAGATCCAACTCTGATCCCAGATTCTCAGTGAGATCCCAGTCTGATCCCGGACTCACAGTCCCGATCCCAGTCTGATCGCGGACTCTCAATCTGATCCCAGTCTGATACTCGACACTAAGTCCCACTCCCAATCTGATCCCAGACACTCAGTTTGATCCCAGTCTGATCCCGGACTCTCAGTCTGATCCCAGTTTGATCCCAGACACTCAGTCTGATCCCAGTCTGATCCCACACTCTCAGTCTGATCCCAATCTGACCAAGGACACTCAGTCTGATCCCAGACTGATCCCGGACACTCAGTCTGATCCCAGATTATCCTGGACTCTCAGTTCCACTCCCAGTCTGATCCCGGACTCTCAGTCTGATCCCAGTCTATCCTGGACTCTCAGTCTGATCCCAGACTCTCAGTCTAATCCCAGATTATCCTGGACTCTCAGTTCCACTCCCAGTCTGATCCCGGACTCTCGGTCTGATCCCAGTCTGAACCTGGACACTTAGTCTGATCCCAGTTTGATCCCGGACTCTCAGTCTGATCCCGGACTCTCAGACCCCCTCCCAGTCTGATCCCAGACTCTCAGTCTGGTCCCAGTCTGATCCCGGATTCTCAGTCTGGTCCCAAGTCTCATCCCGGACTCTCAGTCTGATCCTAGTCTGATCGCGGACTCTCAGTCTGATCCCAGTCTGATCCCGACTCTTAGTCCGGTCCAGTCTGATCCCGGACTCTCAGTCTGATCCCGGACTCTCAGTCCCACACCCAGTCTGATCCCGGACTCTCAGTCTGATCCCATTTGATCCCGGACACTCAGTCTGATCCCAGTCCAATCCCGGACTCTCTCACTCCCAGTCTGAACCCGAACTCTCAGTCCCACTCCTGATCTGATCCTGGACGATCCATCTGATCCTGGACTCTCAGTCTGGTCCCAGTCTGATCCCGGACACTCAGTCCCACACCCAGTCTTATCCCGGACTCTCAGTCTGATCCCAGTCTGATCCCGGACTCTCAGTCTGATCCCAGTCTGATCCCGGACTCTCAGTCTGATCCCAGTCTATCCTGGACACTCAGTCTGATCCCAGTTTGATCCCGGACTCTCAGTCTGATCCCAGTCTGATCCCGGACTCTCAGTCTGATCCCAGTCTATCCTGGACTCTCAGTCTGATCCCAGACTCTCAGTCTGATCCCAATCTGATCGTGTAATCTCAGTTCCACTCCCAGTCCGATCCCGGACTCTCAGTCTGATCCCAGTCTATCCTGGACTCTCAGTCTGATCCCAGAATCTCAGTCTGATCCCAATCTGATCATGTAATCTCAGTCCCACTCCCAATCTGATCCGACTCTCAGTCTGATCCCAGGCTGATCCCAGTCTCTCAGTCTGATCCGACTCTGATCCCGGACTCACAGTCTGATCCCAATCTGTTCCTGGACTCTCAGGCTGATCCCATTCTGATCCTGGACTATCAGTCCCCAGTCAGAACCCAATCTATTCCCCGACTCTCAGTCCGATCCCAATCTGATCCCAGACTCTCAGTCTGATCCCTGACTCTCAGTTTGATCCCAGTCTGATCCCGGACGCTCAGTCCCACTCCCAGTCTGATCCCGGACTCTCGGTCTGATCCCAATCTGATCCCGGACTCTCAGTCTTATCCGAACCTGATCCCGTAATATCAGTCCGATGCCAGTCTGATCCCGGCCTCTCAGTCTGATCCCAGTCTAATCGCGGACTCTCAGTCTGATCCCAGTCTGATTCCAGACTCTCAGTCCCACTCCCAGTTTGCTCCCAGCTCTCAGTCTGATCCCAGTCTGAACCCGGACTCTCAGTCTCACTCCCAGTCTGATCCCGGACTCTCAGTCTGATCCCAGCCTGATCCGGGACTCTCAGTCTGATCCCAGCCTGATCTCGGTCTCGCAGTCTGATCCCGGACTCTCAGTCTCACTCCCAGTCTGATCGCGGACTCTCAGTCTGATCCCATATTATCAGCCCTGATCCCAGTCTGAACCCGGACTCTCAGTTTGTTCCCAGTCTGATTCCAGACACTCAGTCCCACTCCCAGTCTGATCCCAGACTCTCAGTATGATCCTAGCTTGATCCCGGAATCTCAGTCTGAACCCAGTTTGATCCCGGACTCTCAGTCTGAACCCAGTTTGATCCCGGACTCTCAGTCACCCCTCAGAGTCTGTTCCCAGTCTGAACCCAGACTCTCAGTCTGATCCAGTCTGATCCCGGATTCTCAGTCTGATCCCGGACTCTCAGTCTGATCCAGTCTGATCCCGGATTCTCAGTCTGATCCCGGACACTCAGTCTGATCCCAGTCTGATTATGTACACTCAGTCTGATCCCAGTCTGAGCCCGGACTCTCAGTCTGATCTCAGTCTGAGCCCGGACTCTCAGTCTGATCCCAGTCTGAGCCCGGACTCTCAGTCTGATCCAGTCTGATCCCGGATTCTCAGTCTGATCCCGGACTCTCAGTCTGATCCAGTCTGATCCCGGATTCTCAGTCTGATCCCGGACACTCAGTCTGATCCCAGTCTGATTCTGTACACTAAGTCTAATCCCAGTCTGATTCTGTACACTCAGACTGATCCCAGTCTGAGCCCGGACTCTCAGTCTGATCCCAGTCTGATTCTGCACACTCAGTCTGATCCCAGTCTGATTCTGTACACTCAGTTTGATCCCAGTCTGAGCCCAGACTCTCAGTCTGATCCCAGTCTGATTCTGTACACTCAGTCTGATCCCAGTCTGAGCCCGGACTCTCAGTCTGATCTCAGTCTGATTCTGTACACTCAGTCTGATCCCAGTCTGAGCCCGGACTCTCAGTCTGATCCCAGTCTGATTCTGTCCACTCAGTCTGATCCCAGTCTGAGCCCGGACTCTCAGTCTGATCTCAGTCTGATTCTGTACACTCAGTCTGATCCCAGTCTGAGCCCGGACTCTCAGTCTGATCCCAGTCTGATTCTGTACACTCAGTTTGATCCCAGTCTGAGCCCGGACTCTCAGTCTGATCCCAGTCTGATTCTGTACACTCAGTCTGATCCCAGTCTGAGCCCGGACTCTCAGTCTGATCTCAGTCTGATTCTGTACACTCAGTCTGATCCCAGTCTGAGCCCGGACTCTCAGTCTGATCCCAGTCTGAGCCCGGACTCTCAGTCTGATCCCAGTCAGATCCCGGACTCTCAGTCTGAACCCAGTTTGATCCCGGACTCTCAGTCTGAACCCAGTTTGATCCCGGACTCTCAGTCTGAACCCAGTTTGATCCCGGACTCTCAGTCTGAACCCAGTTTGATCCCGGACTCTCAGTCACCCCTCAGAGTCTGTTCCCAGTCTGAACCCGGACTCTCAGTCTGATCCAGTCTGATCCCGGATTCTCAGTCTGATCCCGGACTCTCAGTCTGATCCAGTCTGATCCCGGATTCTCAGTCTGATCCCAGTCTGATCCCGTACTCTCAGTCTGATCCCAATCTGATCCCAGACTCTCAGTCCCAATCCCAGTCTGATCACGGACTTTCAGTCTTATCCGAACCTGATCCCGGAATATCAGTCCGATGCCAGTCTGAGACCGGACTCTCAGTCTGATCCCAGTCTGATTCTGTACACTCAGTCTGATCCCAGTCTGATCCCGGACTCTCAGTCTGATCCCGGCCTCTCAGTCTCACTCCCAGTCTGATCCCGGACTCTCAGTCTCACTCCCAGTCTGATCGCAGACTCTCAGTCTGATCCCATATTATCAGCCCTGATCCCAGTCTGAACCCGACCTCTCAGTCTGATCCCAGTCTGATCCCGGACTCTCAGTTTGATCCCAGTCTGATTCCAGACACTCAGTCCCACTCCCAGTCTGATCCCAGACTCTGAGTCTGATCCTAGCTTGATCCCGGACTCTCAGTCTGAACCCAGTCTGATCCCGGATTCTCAGTCTGATCCCAGTCTGAGCCGGGACTCTCAGTCTGAACCCAGTTTGATTCTGTACACTCAGTTTGATCCCAGTCTGAGCCCGGACTCTCAGTCTGAACCCAGTCTGAGCCCGGACTCTCAGTCTGATCTCAGTCTGATTCTGTACACTCAGTCTGATCCCAGTCTGAGCCCGGACTCTCAGTCTGATCCCAGTCTGAGCCCGGACTCTCAGTCTGATCCCAGTCAGATCCCGGACTCTCAGTCTGAACCCAGTTTGATCCCGGACTCTCAGTCTGAACCCAGTTTGATCCCGGACTCTCAGTCTGAACCCAGTTTGATCCCGGATTCTCAGTCACCCCTCAGAGTCTGTTCCCAGTCTGAACCCGGACTCTCAGTCTGATCCAGTCTGATCCCGGATTCTCAGTCTGATCCCGGACTCTCAGTCTGATCCAGTCTGATCCCGGATTCTCAGTCTGATCCCAGTCTGATCCCGGACTCTCAGTCTGATCCCAATCTGATCCCAGACTCTCAGTCCCAATCCCAGTCTGATCCCGGACTTTCAGTCTTATCCGAACCTGATCCCGGAATATCAGTCCGATGCCAGTCTGAGACCGGACTCTCAGTCTGATCCCAGTCTGATTCTGTACACTCAGTCTGATCCCAGTCTGATCCCGGACTCTCAGTCTGATCCCGGCCTCTCAGTCTCACTCCCAGTCTGATCCCGGACTCTCAGTCTGATCCCAGCCTGATCCGGGACTCTCAGTCTGATCCCAGCCCGATCTCGGTCTCGCAGTCTGATCCCGGACTCTCAGTCTCACTCCCAGTCTGATCGCGGACTCTCAGTCTGATCCCATATTATCAGCCCTGATCCCAGTCTGAACCCGACCTCTCAGTCTGATCCCAGTCTGATCCCGGACTCTCAGTTTGATCCCAGTCTGATTCCAGACACTCAGTCCCACTCCCAGTCTGATCCCAGACTCTGAGTCTGATCCTAGCTTGATCCCGGACTCTCAGTCTGAACCCAGTTTGATCCCGGACTCTCAGTCTGAACCCAGTTTGATCCCGGACTCTCAGTCTGAACCCAGTTTGATCCCGGACTCTCAGTCACTCCTCAGAGTCTGTTCCCAATCTGAACCCGGACTCTCAGTCTGATCCAGTCTGATCCCGGATTCTCAGTCTGATCCCGGACTCTCAGTCTGATCCAGTCTGATCCCGGATTCTCAGTCTGATCCCAGTCTGATCCCGGACTCTCAGTCTGATCCCAGTCTGATTATGTACACTCAGTCTGATCCCAGTCTGATCCCGGACTCTCAGTCTGATCCCAGTCTGATTCTGTACACTCAGTCTGATCCCAGTCTGAGCCCGGACTCTCAGTCTAATCCCAGTCTGATTCTGCACATTCAGTCTAATCCCAGTCTGAGCCCGGACTCTCAGTCTGATCCCAGTCTGAGCCCGGACTCTCAGTCTGATCCCAGACTCTCAGTCTGATTCCAGATTCTCAGTCCCACTCCCAGTCTGATCCCGGACGCTCAGTCCCACTCCCAGTCTGATCCCGGACTCTCGGTCTGATCCCAATCTGATCCCGGACTCTCAGTCTTATCCGAACCTGATCCCGTAATATCAGTCCGATGCCAGCCTGAGCCCGGACTCTCAGTCTGATCCCAGTCTGATCCCGGACTCTGAGTCTGATCTCGCACTCTCAGTCTGATCCCAGATTATCAGCCCTGATCCCAATCCGACCCGGACTCTCAGTCTGATCCCAGTCTAATCGCGGACTCTCAGTCTGATCCCAGTCTGATTCCAGACTCTCAGTCCCACTCCCAGTCTGATCCCAGACTCTCAGTCTGAACCCAGTTTGCTCCCGACTCTCAGTCTGATCCCAGTCTGAACCCGGACTCTCAGTGTGATCCCAGTCTGATCCTGGACCCTCAGTCTGATCCCAGTCTGATCCCGGCCTCTCAGTCTGATCCCAGTCTGTTCCCGGACTCTCAGTCTGATCCCAATCTGATCTCCAACTCTCAGTCTGATCCCAGTCTGATTCCAGACTCTCAGTCCCACTCCCAGTCTGATCCCAGACTCTCAGTCTGAACCCAGTTTGCTCCCGACTCTCAGTCTGATCCCAGTCTGAACCCGGACTCTCAGTGTGATCCCAGTCTGATCCTGGACCCTCAGTCTGATCCCAGTCTGATCCCGGCCTCTCAGTCTGATCCCAGTCTGTTCCCGGACTCTCAGTCTGATCCCAATCTGATCTCCAACTCTCAGTCTGATCCCAATCTGTTCCTGGACTCTCAGACTGAGCCCAGTCTGATCCTGAACTCTTAGTCTGATCCCAGACTCTCAGTCCTCCTCCCAGTCTGATCCCGGACTCTCAGACCCCCTCCCAGTCTGATCCCAGATTCTCAGTCTGGTCCCAGTCTCATCCCGGACTCTCAGTCTGATCCCAGTCTGATCCTGGACTCTCAGTCTGATCCCAGTCTGATCGTGTAATCTCAGTCCCAATCCCAGTCCGATCCCGGACTCTCAGTCCCTATGCCATACCGATCCCAGACACTCAGTCTGATCCCAGTCTGATCCCGGACTCTCAGTCCCGATCCCAGTCTGACCAAGGACACTCAGTCCCACTCCCACTCTGATCCCAGACTCTCACAGTGAACGTAGTTTGATTCTGGACTCTCAGTCCGATCCCAATCTGATCCCGATCTCTCAGTCTGATCCTGATCTCTCAATCTGATCCCAGCCTGATCCCGGACTATCAGTCCCCAGTCAAATCCCAATCTGATCCCGGACTCTCAGTCTGATCAAAGAAATCTCAGTCTGATCCCAGTCAGATCCCAGACTCTCAGTCTGATGCCAGACTCATCCCGGACACTCAGTCTGATCCCGGACTCTCAGTTCCACTCCCAGACTGATCCCGGACTCTCGGTCTGATCCCAGTATGAATCTGGACTCTCAGTGTGATCCCAGTCTGATCCCGGGCCCTTAGTCTGATCCCAGTCTGATCCCGGACTCTCAGTCTGATTCCAGTCTGATCCCGGACTCTCAGTCCCACTCCCAGTCTGATCCAGGACTCTCGGTCTGATCCCGGACTCAGTCTCAATCACAGTCTGATCCCGGACTCTCGGTCTGATCCCGGACTCAGTCCCACTCCCAGTCTGATCCTAGACTCTCAGTCCCGATGCCAGACCGATCCCGGACTCTCAGTTTGATCCCAGTCTGACCCCAGATTCTCAGTGAGATCCAACTCTGATCCCAGACTCTCAGTCCCGATCCCAGTCTGATCCCGGACTCACAATCTGATCCCAGTCTGATACTTGACACTCAGTCTGATCCCAGTCTGATCCCGGACTCTCAGTCCCGATCCCAGTCTGATCCCGCACTCTCAGTCTGATCCTAATCCGACCAAGGACACTCAGTCTGATCCCAGACTTATCCTGGACTCTCAGTTCCACTCCCAGTCTGATCCCGGACTCTCGGTCTGATCCCAGTCTGAACCTGGACATTCAGTCTGATCCCAGTCTGATCCAGGACTCTCAGACCCCCTCCCAGTCTGATCCCAGACTCTCAGTCTGGTCCCAAGTCTCATCTAGGACTCTCAGTCTGATCCTAGTCTGATCGCGGACTCTCAGTCTGATCCCAGTCTGATCCCGGACTGTCAGACCCCTCCCAAACTGATCCCAGTCTGATCCTGGACTCTCAGTCTGATCCCAGTTTGATCCCGGACTCTCGGTCTGATCCCAGTATGAACCTGGACTCTCAGTGTGATCCCAGTCTGATCCCGGGCCCTTAGTATGATCCCAGTCTGATCCCGGACTCTCAGTCCCACTCCCAGTCTGATCCCGGACTCTCGGTCTGATCCCGGACTCCCTCCCACTCCCAGTCTGATCCTAGACTCTCAGTCCCGATGCCAGACCGATCCCGGACTCTCAGTTTGATCCCAGTCTGACCACAGATTCTCAGTGAGATCCAACTCTGATCCCAGATTCTCAGTGAGATCCCAGTCTGATCCCGGACTCACAGTCCCGATCCCAGTCTGATCGCGGACTCTCAATCTGATCCCAGTCTGATACTCGACACTAAGTCCCACTCCCAATCTGATCCCAGACACTCAGTTTGATCCCAGTCTGATCCCGGACTCTCAGTCTGATCCCAGTTTGATCCCAGACACTCAGTCTGATCCCAGTCTGATCCCACACTCTCAGTCTGATCCCAATCTGACCAAGGACACTCAGTCTGATCCCAGACTGATCCCGGACACTCAGTCTGATCCCAGATTATCCTGGACTCTCAGTTCCACTCCCAGTCTGATCCCGGACTCTCGGTCTGATCCCAGTCTGAACCTGGACACTCAGTCTGATCCCAGTTTGATCCCGGACTCTCAGTCTGATCCCAGTCTGATCCCGGACTCTCAGTCTGATCCCAGTCTATCCTGGACTCTCAGTCTGATCCCAGACTCTCAGTCTGATCCCAATCTGATCGTGTAATCTCAGTCCCACTCCCAGTCCGATCCCGGACTCTCAGTCTGATCCCAGTCTATCCTGGACTCTCAGTCTGATCCCAGAATCTCAGTCTGATCCCAATCTGATCATGTAATCTCAGTCCCACTCCCAATCTGATCCGACTCTCAGTCTGATCCCAGGCTGATCCCAGTCTCTCAGTCTGATCCGACTCTGATCCCGGACTCACAGTCTGATCCCAATCTGTTCCTGGACTCTCAGGCTGATCCCATTCTGATCCTGGACTATCAGTCCCCAGTCAGAACCCAATCTATTCCCCGACTCTCAGTCCGATCCCAATCTGATCCCAGACTCTCAGTCTGATCCCTGACTCTCAGTTTGATCCCAGTCTGATCCCGGACGCTCAGTCCCGCTCCCAGTCTGATCCCGGACTCTCGGTCTGATCCCAATCTGATCCCGGACTCTCAGTCTTATCCGAACCTGATCCCGTAATATCAGTCCGATGCCAGTCTGATCCCAGTCTAATCGCGGACTCTCAGTCTGATCCCAGTCTGATTCCAGACTCTCAGTCCCACTCCCAGTTTGCTCCCAGCTCTCAGTCTGATCCCAGTCTGAACCTGGACTCTCAGTCTCACTCCCAGTCTGATCCCGGACTCTCAGTCTGATCCCAGCCTGATCCGGGACTCTCTGTCTGATCCCAGCCCGATCTCGGTCTCGCAGTCTGATCCCGGACTCTCAGTCTCACTCCCAGTCTGATCGCGGACTCTCAGTCTGATTCCAGACACTCAGTCCCACTCCCAGTCTGATCCCAGACTCTCAGTCTGATCCTAGCTTGATCCCGGACTCTCAGTCTCACTCCCAGTTTGATCCCGGACTCTCAGTCTGAACCCAGTTTGATCCCGGACTCTCAGTCACCCCTCAGAGTCTGTTCCCAGTCTGAACCCGGACTCTCAGTCTGATCCAGTCTGATCCCGGATTCTCAGTCTGATCCCGGACTCTCAGTCTGATCCAGTCTGATCCCGGATTCTCAGTCTGATCCCGGACACTCAGTCTGATCCCAGTCTGATTATGTACACTCAGTCTGATCTCAGTCTGAGCCCGGACTCTCAGTCTGATCCCAGTCTGATTATGTACACTCAGTCTGATCCCAGTCTGAGCCCGGACTCTCAGTCTGATCTCAGTCTGAGCCCGGACTCTCAGTCTGATCCCAGTCTGATTCTGTACACTAAGTCTGATCCCAGTCTGATCCCGGACTCTCAGTCTAATCCCAGTCTGATTCTGTACACTAAGTCTGATCCCAGTCTAATCGCGGACTCTCAGTCTGATCTCAGTCTGATTCTGTACACTAAGTCTGATCTCAGTCTGATCCCGGACTCTCAGTCTAATCCCAGTCTGATTCTGTACACTCAGTCTGATCCCAGTCTGAGCCCGGACACTCAGTCTGATCCCAGTCTGATTCTGTACACTCAGTCTGATCCCAGTCTGAGCCCGGACTCTCAGTCTGATCCCAGTCTGATTCTGTACACTCAGTCTGATCCCAGTCTGATCCCGGACTCTCAGTCTAATCCCAGTCTGATTCTGTACACTCAGTCTGCTCCCAGTCTGAGCCCGGACTCTCAGTCTGATCCCAGTCTGATTCTGTACACTCAGTCTGATCCCAGTCTGAGCCCGGACTCTCAGTCTGATCCCAGTCTGATTCTGTACACTCAGTCTGATCCCAGTCTGATTCTGTACACTCAGTTTGATCCCAGTCTGAGCCCGGACTCTCAGTCTGATCCCAGTCTGAGCCCGGACTCTCAGTCTGATCTCAGTCTGATTCTGTACACTCAGCCTGATCCCAGTCTGAGCCCGGACTCTCAGTCTGATCCCAGTCTGAGCCCGGACTCTCAGTCTGATCCCAGTCAGATCCCGGACTCTCAGTCTGAACCCAGTTTGATCCCGGACTCTCAGTCTGAACCCAGTTTGATCCCGGACTCTCAGTCTGAACCCAGTTTGATCCCGGACTCTCAGTCACCCCTCAGAGTCTGTTCCCAGTCTGAACCCGGACTCTCAGTCTGATCCAGTCTGATCCCGGATTCTCAGTCTGATCCCGGACTCTCAGTCTGATCCAGTCTGATCCGGATTCTCAGTCTGATCCCAGTCTAATCCCGGACTCTCAGTCTGATCCCAATCTGATCCCAGACTCTCAGTCCCAATCCCAGTCTGATCCCGGACTTTCAGTCTTATCCGAACCTGATCCCGGAATATCAGTCCGATGCCAGTCTGAGACCGGACTCTCAGTCTGATCCCAGTCTGATTCTGTACACTCAGTCTGATCCCAGTCTGATCCCGGACTCTCAGTCTGATCCCGGCCTCTCAGTCTGATCCCAGTCAGATCCCGGACTCTCAGTCTGAACCCAGTTTGATCCCGGACTCTCAGTCTGAACCCAGTTTGATCCCGGACTCTCAGTCTGAACCCAGTTTGATCCCGGACTCTCAGTCACTCCTCAGAGTCTGTTCCCAGTCTGAACCCGGACTCTCAGTCTGATCCAGTCTGATCCCGGATTCTCAGTCTGATCCCGGACTCTCAGTCTGATCCAGTCTGATCCCGGATTCTCAGTCTGATCCCAGTCTGATCCCGGACTCTCAGTCTGATCCCAGTCTGATTATGTACACTCAGTCTGATCCCAGTCTGATCCCGGACTCTCAGTCTGATCCCAGTCTGATTCTGTACACTCAGTCTGATCCCAGTCTGAGCCCGGACTCTCAGTCTAATCCCAGTCTGATTCCGGACTCTCAGTCTGATCCCAGTCTGATTCTGTACACTCAGTCTGATCCCAGTCTGAGCCCGGACTCTCAGTCTAATCCCAGTCTGATTCTGCACATTCAGTCTAATCCCAGTCTGATTCTGTACACTCAGTCTGATCCCAGTCTGATTCTGCACACTCAGTCTGATCCCAGTCTGAGCCCGGACTTTCAGTCTGATCCCAGTCTGATTCTGCACACTCAGTCTGATCCCAGTCTGAGCCCGGACTCTCAGTCTGATCCCAGTCTGATTCTGCACACTCAGTCTGATCCCAGTCTGAGCCCGGACTCTCAGTCTGATCCCAGTCTGAGCCCGGACTCTCAGTCTGATCCCAGACTCTCAGTCTGATTCCAGATTCTCAGTCCCACTCCCAGTCTGATCCCGGACGCTCAGTCCCACTGCCAGTCTGATCCCGGACGCTCAGTCCCACTCCCAGTCTGATCCCGGACTCTCGGTCTGATCCCAATCTGATCCCGGACTCTCAGTCTTATCCGAACCTGATCCCGTAATATCAGTCCGATGCCAGCCTGAGCCCGGACTCTCAGTCTGATCCAGTCTGATCCCGGATTCTCAGTCTGATCCCGGACTCTCAGTCTGATCCAGTCTGATCCCGGATTCTCAGTCTGATCCCAGTCTGATCCCGGACTCTCAGTCTGATCCCAGTCTGATTATGTACACTCAGTCTGATCCCAGTCTGATCCCGGACTCTCAGTCTGATCCCAGTCTGATTCTGTACACTCAGTCTGATCCCAGTCTGAGCCCGGACTCTCAGTCTAATCCCAGTCTGATTCCGGACTCTCAGTCTGATCCCAGTCTGATTCTGTACACTCAGTCTGATCCAGTCTGATCCCGGATTCTCAGTCTGATCCCGGACTCTCAGTCTGATCCAGTCTGATCCCGGATTCTCAGTCTGATCCCAGTCTGATCCCGGACTCTCAGTCTGATCCCAGTCTGATTATGTACACTCAGTCTGATCCCAGTCTGATCCCGGACTCTCAGTCTGATCCCAGTCTGATTCTGTACACTCAGTCTGATCCCAGTCTGAGCCCGGACTCTCAGTCTAATCCCAGTCTGATTCCGGACTCTCAGTCTGATCCCAGTCTGATTCTGTACACTCAGTCTGATCCCAGTCTGAGCCCGGACTCTCAGTCTAATCCCAGTCTGATTCTGCACATTCAGTCTAATCCCAGTCTGATTCTGTACACTCAGTCTGATCCCAGTCTGATTCTGCACACTCAGTCTGATCCCAGTCTGAGCCCGGACTTTCAGTCTGATCCCAGTCTGATTCTGCACACTCAGTCTGATCCCAGTCTGAGCCCGGACTCTCAGTCTGATCCCAGTCTGATTCTGCACACTCAGTCTGATCCCAGTCTGAGCCCGGACTCTCAGTCTGATCCCAGTCTGAGCCCGGACTCTCAGTCTGATCCCAGACTCTCAGTCTGATTCCAGATTCTCAGTCCCACTCCCAGTCTGATCCCGGACGCTCAGTCCCACTGCCAGTCTGATCCCGGACGCTCAGTCCCACTCCCAGTCTGATCCCGGACTCTCGGTCTGATCCCAATCTGATCCCGGACTCTCAGTCTTATCCGAACCTGATCCCGTAATATCAGTCCGATGCCAGCCTGAGCCCGGACTCTCAGTCTGATCCCAGTCTGATCCCGGACTCTGAGTCTGATCTCGCACTCTCAGTCTGATACCAGTCTGATCCCAGATTATCAGCCCTGATCCCAATCTGACCCGGACTCTCAGTCTGATCCCAGTCTAATCGCGGACTCTCAGTCTGATCCCAGTCTGATTCCAGACTCTCAGTCCCACTCCCAGTCTGATCCCAGACTCTCAGTCTGAACCCAGTTTGCTCCCGACTCTCAGTCTGATCCCAGTCTGAACCCGGACTCTCAGTGTGATCCCAGTCTGATCCTGGACCCTCAGTCTGATCCCAGTCTGATCCCGGCCTCTCAGTCTGATCCCAGTCTGTTCCCGGACTCTCAGTCTGATCCCAATCTGATCTCCAACTCTCAGTCTGATCCCAGTCTGATTCCAGACTCTCAGTCCCACTCCCAGTCTGATCCCAGACTCTCAGTCTGAACCCAGTTTGCTCCCGACTCTCAGTCTGATCCCAGTCTGAACCCGGACTCTCAGTGTGATCCCAGTCTGATCCTGGACCCTCAGTCTGATCCCAGTCTGATCCCGGCCTCTCAGTCTGATCCCAGTCTGTTCCCGGACTCTCAGTCTGATCCCAATCTGATCTCCAACTCTCAGTCTGATCCCAATCTGTTCCTGGACTCTCAGACTGAGCCCAGTCTGATCCTGAACTCTTAGTCTGATCCCAGACTCTCAGTCCTCCTCCCAGTCTGATCCCGGACTCTCAGACCCCCTCCCAGTCTGATCCCAGATTCTCAGTCTGGTCCCAGTCTCATCCCGGACTCTCAGTCTGATCCCAGTCTGATCCTGGACTCTCAGTCTGATCCCAGTCTGATCGTGTAATCTCAGTCCCAATCCCAGTCCGATCCCGGACTCTCAGTCCCTATGCCATACCGATCCCAGACACTCAGTCTGATCCCAGTCTGATCCCGGACTCTCAGTCCCGATCCCAGTCTGACCAAGGACACTCAGTCCCACTCCCACTCTGATCCCAGACTCTCACAGTGAACGTAGTTTGATTCTGGACTCTCAGTCCGATCCCAATCTGATCCCGATCTCTCAGTCTGATCCCGATCTCTCAATCTGATCCCAGCCTGATCCCGGACTATCAGTCCCCAGTCAAATCCCAATCTGATCCCGGACTCTCAGTCTGATCAAAGAAATCTCAGTCTGATCCCAGTCAGATCCCAGACTCTCAGTCTGATGCCAGACTCATCCCGGACACTCAGTCTGATCCCGGACTCTCAGTTCCACTCCCAGACTGATCCCGGACTCTCGGTCTGATCCCAGTATGAATCTGGACTCTCAGTGTGATCCCAGTCTGATCCCGGGCCCTTAGTCTGATCCCAGTCTGATCCCGGACTCTCAGTCTGATTCCAGTCTGATCCCGGACTCTCAGTCCCACTCCCAGTCTGATCCAGGACTCTCGGTCTGATCCCGGACTCAGTCTCAATCACAGTCTGATCCCGGACTCTCGGTCTGATCCCGGACTCAGTCCCACTCCCAGTCTGATCCTAGACTCTCAGTCCCGATGCCAGACCGATCCCGGACTCTCAGTTTGATCCCAGTCTGACCCCAGATTCTCAGTGAGATCCAACTCTGATCCCAGACTCTCAGTCCCGATCCCAGTCTGATCCCGGACTCACAATCTGATTCCAGTCTGATACTCGACACTCAGTCTGATCCCAGTCTGATCCCGGACTCTCAGTCTGATCCTAATCCGACCAAGGACACTCAGTCTGATCCCAGACTTATCCTGGACTCTCAGTTCCACTCCCAGTCTGATCCCGGACTCTCGGTCTGATCCCAGTCTGAACCTGGACACTCAGTCTGATCCCAGTTTGATCCCGGACTCTCAGTCTGATCCCAGTCTGATCCCGGACTCTCAGACCCCCTCCCAGTCTGATCCCAGACTCTCAGTCTGGTCCCAAGTCTCATCCCGGACTCTCAGTCTGATCCTAGTCTGATCGCGGACTCTCAGTCTGATCCCAGTCTGATCCCGGACTGTCAGACCCCTCCCAAACTGATCCCAGTCTGATCCTGGACTCTCAGTCTGATCCCAGTTTGATCCCGGACTCTCGGTCTGATCCCAGTATGAACCTGGACTCTCAGTGTGATCCCAGTCTGATCCCGGGCCCTTAGTATGATCCCAGTCTGATCCCGGACTCTCAGTCCCACTCCCAGTCTGATCCCGGACTCTCGGTCTGATCCCGGACTCCGTCCCACTCCCAGTCTGATCCTAGACTCTCAGTCCCGATGCCAGACCGATCCCGGACTCTCAGTTTGATCCCAGTCTGACCACAGATTCTCAGTGAGATCCAACTCTGATCCCAGATTCTCAGTGAGATCCCAGTCTGATCCCGGACTCACAGTCCCGATCCCAGTCTGATCGCGGACTCTCAATCTGATCCCAGTCTGATACTCGACACTAAGTCCCACTCCCAATCTGATCCCAGACACTCAGTTTGATCCCAGTCTGATCCCGGACTCTCAGTCTGATCCCAGTTTGATCCCAGACACTCAGTCTGATCCCAGTCTGATCCCACACTCTCAGTCTGATCCCAATCTGACCAAGGACACTCAGTCTGATCCCAGACTGATCCCGGACACTCAGTCTGATCCCAGATTATCCTGGACTCTCAGTTCCACTCCCAGTCTGATCCCGGACTCTCGGTCTGATCCCAGTCTGAACCTGGACACTCAGTCTGATCCCAGTTTGATCCCGGACTCTCAGTCTGATCCCAGTCTGATCCCGGACTCTCAGTCTGATCCCAGTCTATCCTGGACTCTCAGTCTGATCCCAGACTCTCAGTCTGATCCCAATCTGATCGTGTAATCTCAGTCCCACTCCCAGTCCGATCCCGGACTCTCAGTCTGATCCCAGTCTATCCTGGACTCTCAGTCTGATCCCAGAATCTCAGTCTGATCCCAATCTGATCATGTAATCTCAGTCCCACTCCCAATCTGATCCGACTCTCAGTCTGATCCCAGGCTGATCACAGTCTCTCAGTCTGATCCGACTCTGATCCCGGACTCACAGTCTGATCCCAATCTGTTCCTGGACTCTCAGGCTGATCCCATTCTGATCCTGGACTATCAGTCCCCAGTCAGAACCCAATCTATTCCCCGACTCTCAGTCCGATCCCAATCTGATCCCAGACTCTCAGTCTGATACCTGACTCTCAGTTTGATCCCAGTCTGATCCCGGACGCTCAGTCCCACTCCCAGTCTGATCCCGGACTCTCGGTCTGATCCCAATCTGATCCCGGACTCTCAGTCTTATCCAAACCTGATCCCGTAATATCAGTCCGATGCCAGTCTGATCCCGGCCTCTCAGTCTGATCCCAGTCTAATCGCGGACTCTCAGTCTGATCCCAGTCTGATTCCAGACTCTCAGTCCCACTCCCAGTTTGCTCCCAGCTCTCAGTCTGATCCCAGTCTGAACCCGGACTCTCAGTCTCACTCCCAGTCTGATCCCGGACTCTCAGTCTGATCCCAGCCTGATCCCGGACTCTCTGTCTGATCCCAGCCCGATCTCGGTCTCGCAGTCTGATCCCGGACTCTCAGTCTCACTCCCAGTCTGATCCCGGCCTCTCAGTCTCACTCCCAGTCTGATCGCGGACTCTCAGTCTGATCCCATATTATCAGCCCTGATCCCAATCTGAACCCGACCTCTCAGTCTGATCCCAGTCTGATCCCGGACTCTCAGTTTGATCCCAGTCTGATTCCAGACACTCAGTCCCACTCCCAGTCTGATCCTAGCTTGATCCCGGACTCTCAGTCTGAACCCAGTTTGATCCCGGACTCTCAGTCTGAACCCAGTTTGATCCCGGACTCTCAGTCACCCCTCAGAGTCTGTTCCCAGTCTGAACCCGGACTCTCAGTCTGATCCAGTCTGATCCCGGATTCTCAGTCTGATCCCGGACACTCAGTCTGATCCCAGTCTGATTATGTACACTCAGTCTGATCCCAGTCTGAGCCCGGACTCTCAGTCTGATCTCAGTCTGAGCCCGGACTCTCAGTCTGATCCCAGTCTGATTCTGTACACTAAGTCTGATCCCAGTCTGATCCCGGACTCTCAGTCTAATCCCAGTCTGATTCTGTACACTAAGTCTGATCCCAGTCTAATCGCGGACTCTCAGTCTGATCTCAGTCTGATTCTGTACACTAAGTCTGAT
Source organism: Pristiophorus japonicus (assembly GCF_044704955.1). Lineage (NCBI taxonomy): Eukaryota > Metazoa > Chordata > Chondrichthyes > Pristiophoridae > Pristiophorus > Pristiophorus japonicus. The sequence goes on from NW_027253194.1 coordinate 333,422, forward strand.
CTCAGTCTGATCCCGGACTCTCAGTCTAATCCCAGTCTGATTCTGTACACTCAGTCTGATCCCAGTCTGAGCCCGGACTCTCAGTCTGATCCCAGTCTGATTCTGCACTCTCAGTCTGATCCCAGTCTGATTCTGTACACTCAGTTTGATCCCAGTCTGAGCCCGGACTCTCAGTCTGATCCCAGTCTGAGCCCGGACTCTCAGTCTGATCTCAGTCTGATTCTGTACACTCAGCCTGATCCCAGTCTGAGCCCGGACTCTCAGTCTGATCCCAGTCTGAGCCCGGACTCTCAGTCTGATCCCAGTCAGATCCCGGACTCTCAGTCTGAACCCAGTTTGATCCCGGACTCTCAGTCTGAACCCAGTTTGATCCCGGACTCTCAGTCTGAACCCAGTTTGATCCCGGACTATCAGTCACCCCTCAGAGTCTGTTCCCAGTCTGAACCCGGACTCTCAGTCTGATCCAGTCTGATCCCGGATTCTCAGTCTGATCCCGGACTCTCAGTCTGATCCAGTCTGATCTCGGATTCTCAGTCTGATCCCAGTCTGATCCCGGACTCTCAGTCTGATCCCAATCTGATCCCAGAGTCTCAGTCCCAATCCCAGTCTGATCCCGGACTTTCAGTCTTATCCGAACCTGATCCCGGAATATCAGTCCGATGCCAGTCTGAGACCGGACTCTCAGTCTGATCCCAGTCTGATTCTGTACACTCAGTCTGATCCCAGTCTGATCCCGGACTCTCAGTCTGATCCCAGTCTGATTCTGTACACTCAGTCTGATCCCAGTCTGATCCCGGACTCTCAGTCTGATCCCAGCCTGATCCGGGACTCTCAGTCTCACTCCCAGTCTGATCCCGGACTCTCAGTCTGATCCCAGCCTGATCCGGGACTCTCAGTCTGATCCCAGCCCGATCTCGGTCTCGCAGTCTGATCCCGGACTCTCAGTCTCACTCCCAGTCTGATCGCGGACTCTCAGTCTGATCCCATATTATCAGCCCTGATCCCAGTCTGAACCCGACCTCTCAGTCTGATCCCAGTCTGATCCCGGACTCTCAGTTTGATCCCAGTCTGATTCCAGACACTCAGTCCCACTCCCATTCTGATCCCAGACTCTGAGTCTGATCCTGGCTTGATCCCGGACTCTCAGTCTGAACCCAGTTTGATCCCGGACTCTCAGTCTGAACCCAGTTTGATCCCGGACTCTCAGTCTGAACCCAGTTTGATCCCGGACTCTCAGTCACTCCTCAGAGTCTGTTCCCAATCTGAACCCGGACTCTCAGTCTGATCCAGTCTGATCCCGGATTCTCAGTCTGATCCCGGACTCTCAGTCTGATCCAGTCTGATCCCGGATTCTCAGTCTGATCCCAGTCTGATCCCGGACTCTCAGTCTGATCCCAGTCTGATTATGTACACTCAGTCTGATCCCAGTCTGATCCCGGACTCTCAGTCTGATCCCAGTCTGATTCTGTACACTCAGTCTGATCCCAGTCTGAGCCCGGACTCTCAGTCTAATCCCAGTCTGATTCTGTACACTCAGTCTGATCCCAGTCTGATTCTGCACACTCAGTCTGATCCCAGTCTGAGCCCGGACTCTCAGTCTGATCCCAGTCTGATTCTGCACACTCAGTCTGATCCCAGTCTGAGCCCGGACTCTCAGTCTGATCCCAGTCTGAGCCCGGACTCTCAGTCTGATCCCAGACTCTCAGTCTGATTCCAGATTCTCAGTCCCACTCCCAGTCTGATCCCGGACGCTCAGTCCCACTCCCAGTCTGATCAGGGACGCTCAGTCCCACTCCCAGTCTGATCCCGGACTCTCGGTCTGATCCCAATCTGATCCCGGACTCTCAGTCTTATCCGAACCTGATCCCGTAATATCAGTCCGATGCCAGCCTGAGCCCGGACTCTCAGTCTGATCCCAGTCTGATCCCGGACTCTGAGTCTGATCTCGCACTCTCAGTCTGATACCAGTCTGATCCCAGATTATCAGCCCTGATCCCAATCTGACCCGGACTCTCAGTCTGATCCCAGTCTAATCGCGGACTCTCAGTCTGATCCCAGTCTGATTCCAGACTCTCAGTCCCACTCCCAGTCTGATCCCAGACTCTCAGTCTGAACCCAGTTTGCTCCCGACTCTCAGTCTGATCCCAGTCTGAACCCGGACTCTCAGTGTGATCCCAGTCTGATCCTGGACCCTCAGTCTGATCCCGGCCTCTCAGTCTGATCCCAGTCTGTTCCCGGACTCTCAGTCTGATCCCAATCTGATCTCCAACTCTCAGTCTGATCCCAGTCTGATTCCAGACTCTCAGTCCCACTCCCAGTCTGATCCCAGACTCTCAGTCTGAACCCAGTTTGCTCCCGACTCTCAGTCTGATCCCAGTCTGAACCCGGACTCTCAGTGTGATCCCAGTCTGATCCTGGACCCTCAGTCTGATCCCAGTCTGATCCCGGCCTCTCAGTCTGATCCCAGTCTGTTCCCGGACTCTCAGTCTGATCCCAATCTGATCTCCAACTCTCAGTCTGATCCCAATCTGTTCCTGGACTCTCAGACTGAGCCCAGTCTGATCCTGAACTCTTAGTCTGATCCCAGACTCTCAGTCCTCCTCCCAGTCTGATCCCGGACTCTCAGACCCCCTCCCAGTCTGATCCCAGATTCTCAGTCTGGTCCCAGTCTCATCCCGGACTCTCAGTCTGATCCCAGTCTGATCCTGGACTCTCAGTCTGATCCCAGTCTGATCGTGTAATCTCAGTCCCACTCCCAGTCCGATCCCGGACTATCAGTCCCTATGCCATACCGATCCCAGACACTCAGTCTGATCCCAGTCTGATCCCGGACTCTCAGTCCCGATCCCAGTCTGACCAAGGACACTCAGTCCCACTCCCACTCTGATCCCAGACTCTCACAGTGAACGTAGTTTGATTCTGGACTCTCAGTCCGATCCCAATCTGATCCCGATCTCTCAGTCTGATCCCGATCTCTCAATCTGATCCCAGCCTGATCCCGGACTATCAGTCCCCAGTCAAATCCCAATCTGATCCCGGACTCTCAGTCTGATCAAAGAAATCTCAGTCTGATCCCAGTCAGATCCCAGACTCTCAGTCTGATGCCAGACTCATCCCGGACACTCAGTCTGATCCCGGACTCTCAGTTCCACTCCCAGACTGATCCCGGACTCTCGGTCTGATCCCAGTATGAATCTGGACTCTCAGTGTGATCCCAGTCTGATCCCGGGCCCTTAGTCTGATCCCAGTCTGATCCCGGACTCTCAGTCTGATTCCAGTCTGATCCCGGACTCTCAGTCCCACTCCCAGTCTGATCCAGGACTCTCGGTCTGATCCCGGATTCAGTCTCAATCACAGTCTGATCCCGGACTCTCGGTCTGATCCCGGACTCAGTCCCACTCCCAGTCTGATCCTAGACTCTCAGTCCCGATGCCAGACCGATCCCGGACTCTCAGTTTGATCCCAGTCTGACCCCAGATTCTCAGTGAGATCCCAGTCTGATACTCGACACTCAGTCTGATCCCAGTCTGATCCCGGACTCTCAGTCTGATCCCAGTCTGATCCCGTACTCTCAGTCCCGATCCCAGTCTGATCCCGCACTCTCAGTCTGATCCCAATCCGACCAAGGACACTCAGTCTGATCCCAGACTTATCCTGGACTCTCAGTTCCACTCCCAGTCTGATCCCGGACTCTCGGTCTGATCCCAGTCTGAACCTGGACACTCAGTCTGATCCCAGTTTGATCCCGGACTCTCAGTCTGATCCCAGTCTGATCCCGGACTCTCAGACCCTCTCCCAGTCTGATCCCTGACTCTCAGTCTGGTCCCAAGTCTCATCCCGGACTCTCAGTCTGATCCTAGTCTGATCGCGGACTCTCAGTCTGATCCCAGTCTGATCCCGGACTGTCAGACCCCTCCCAAACTGATCCCAATCTGATCCTGGACTCTCAGTCTGATCCCAGTTTGATCCCGGACTCTCGGTCTGATCCCAGTATGAACCTGGATTCTCAGTGTGATCCCAGTCTGATCCCGGGCCCTTAGTATGATCCCAGTCTGATCCCGGACTCTCAGTCCCACTCCCAGTCTGATCCCGGACTCTCGGTCTGATTCCGGACTCCCTCCCACTCCCAGTCTGATCCTAGACTCTCAGTCCCGATGCCAGACCGATCCCGGACTCTCAGTTTGATCCCAGTCTGACCACAGATTCTCAGTGAGATCCAACTCTGATCCCAGATTCTCAGTGAGATCCCAGTCTGATCCCGGACTCACAGTCCCGATCCCAGTCTGATCGCGGACTCTCAATCTGATCCCAGTCTGATACTCGACACTAAGTCCCACTCCCAATCTGATCCCAGACACTCAGTTTGATCCCAGTCTGATCCCGGACTCTCAGTCTGATCCCAGTTTGATCCCAGACACTCAGTCTGATCCCAGTCTGATCCCACACTCTCAGTCTGATCCCAATCTGACCAAGGACACTCAGTCTGATCCCAGACTGATCCCGGACACTCAGTCTGATCCCAGATTATCCTGGACTCTCAGTTCCACTCCCAGTCTGATCCCGGACTCTCGGTCTGATCCCAGTCTGAACCTGGACACTCAGTCTGATCCCAGTTTGATCCCGGACTCTCAGTCTGATCCCAGTCTGATCCCGGACTCTCAGACCCCCTCCCAGTCTGATCCCAGACTCTCAGTCTGGTCCCAGTCTGATCCCGGATTCTCAGTCTGGTCCCAAGTCTCATCCCGGACTCTCAGTCTGATCCTAGTCTGATCGCGGACTCTCAGTCTGATCCCAGTTTGATCCCGGACTCTGAGTCTAATCCTAGACTGATCGCGGACTCTCAGTCTGATCCCAGTCTGATCCCGACTCTTAGTCCGGTCCCAGTCTGATCCCGGACTCTCAGTCTGATCCCGGACTCTCAGCCCCACACCCAGTCTGATCCCGGACTCTCAGTCTGATCCCATTTGATCCCGGACACTCAGTCTGATCCCAGTCCAATCCCGGACTCTCTCACTCCCAGTCTGAACCCGAACTCTCAGTCCCACTCCTGGTCTGATCCTGGACGATCCGTCTGATCCCGGACTCTCAGTCTGGTCCCAGTCTGATCCCGGACACTCAGTCCCACACCCAGTCTTATCCCGGACTCTTAGTCTGATCCCAGTCTGATCCCGGACTCTCAGTCTGATCCCAGTCTGATCCCGGACTCTCAGTCTGATCCCAGTCTGATCCCGGACTCTCAGTCTGATCCCAGTCTATCCTGGACTCTCAGTCTGATCCCAGACTCTCAGTCTGATCCCAATCTGATCATGTAATCTCAGTCCCACTCCCAATCTGATCCGAATCTCAGTCTGATCCCAGGCTGATCCCAGTCTCTCAGTCTGATCCGACTCTGATCCCGGACTCACAGTCTGATCCCAATCTGTTCCTGGACTCTCAGGCTGATCCCATTCTGATCCTGGACTATCAGTCCCCAGTCAGAACCCAATCTATTCCCCGACTCTCAGTCCGATCCCAATCTGATCCCAGACTCTCAGTCTGATCCCTGACTCTCAGTTTGATCCCAGTCTGATCCCGGACGCTCAGTCCCACTCCCAGTCTGATCCCGGACTCTCGGTCTGATCCCAATCTGATCCCGGACTCTCAGTCTTATCCGAACCTGATCCCGTAATATCAGTCCGATGCCAGTCTGATCCCGGCCTCTCAGTCTGATCCCAGTCTAATCGCGGACTCTCAGTCTGATCCCAGTCTGATTCCGGACTCTCAGTCCCACTCCCAGTCTGATCCCGGACTCTCAGTCTGATCCCATATTATCAGCCCTGATCCCAGTCTGAACCCGGACTCTCAGTTTGATCCCAGTCTGATTCCAGACACTCAGTCCCACTCCGAGTCTGATCCCAGACTCTCAGTCTGATCCTAGCTTGATCCCGGACTCTCAGTCTGAACCCAGTTTGATCCCGGACTCTCAGTCTGAACCCAGTTTGATCCCGGACTCTCAGTCTGAACCCAGTTTGATCCCGGACTCTCAGTCACCCCTCAGAGTCTGTTCCCAGTCTGAACCCGGACTCTCAGTCTGATCCAGTCTGATCCCGGATTCTCAGTCTGATCCCGGACTCTCAGTCTGATCCAGTCTGATCCCGGATTCTCAGTCTGATCCCGGACACTCAGTCTGATCCCAGTCTGATTATGTACACTCAGCCTGATCCCAGTCTGAGCCCGGACTCTCAGTCTGATCTCAGTCTGAGCCCGGACTCTCAGTCTGATCCCAGTCTGATTCTGTACACTAAGTCTGATCCCAGTCTGATCCCGGACTCTCAGTCTAATCCCAGTCTGATTCTGTACACTCAGTCTGATCCCAGTCTGAGCCCGGACTCTCAGTCTAATCCCAGTCTGATTCTGTACACTAAGTCTGATCCCAGTCTGATCCCGGACTCTCAGTCTAATCCCAGTCTGATTCTGTACACTAAGTCTGATCCCAGTCTAATCGCGGACTCTCAGTCTGATCTCAGTCTGAGCCCGGACTCTCAGTCTGATCCCAGTCTGATCCCGGACTCTCAGTCTGATCTCAGTCTGAGCCCGGACTCTCAGTCTAATCCCAGTCTGATTCTGTACACTAAGTCTGATCCCAGTCTGAGCCCGGACTCTCAGTCTGATCCCAGTCTGATCCCGGACTCTCAGTCTGATCTCAGTCTGATCCCGGACTCTCAGTCTAATCCCAGTCTGATTCTGTACACTCAGTCTGATCCCAGTCTGAGCCCGGACTCTCAGTCTGATCCCAGTCTGATTCTGCACACTCAGTCTGATCCCAGTCTGAGCCCGGACTCTCAGTCTGATCCCAGTCAGATCCCGCACTCTCAGTCTGATCCCAGTCTGATCCCGGACTCTCAGTCTGATCCCGGTGTCAGGGGTTTTCACAGGGTTGTTGTGCCTTGGGTGTCTCTCTCTGGCCTTCTGTCCTCACAGCTTATGCCTGGCCTGTGAGGTACGCTGAGTGCTGCAAGAGCACCCCTGGAGAGACTGTGTCCACAGCTTATGCCTGGCCTGTGAGGCACCTGTGAGTGTCAAACACTCCTAACCCCTTCTTCCCGAGCCTGTGACACACAGTTGAGCGTTTTCGAGGTGCTCCTAGCTTCCCTTACACGGTTCTGACATAAGACTCACGATCAGGAGATGTAATACAATAGAACTGAGACAAGGTGATTCCAAGAGGAACTTTATGCTTCCAATTTATTTGGCAAGGTGTAACTCAACAAACAGCAATACACCAACAAACAATCCCCCTAAATCCCACTAAACGGACACAACGAATATCTTTACACCAGTTTAGCAGTACAATGCCCAACCTCCCACCTTTCCTGGCCTAACTGAGTTGGGAGTTCTGGGGACCAGAGGTTATACTCACTACTGTGCCTTCCGCAGTCTGGTGGTTTGTTTCTTCTATCTTCGGTGTCTTCGGACACTGGTTTTCCTTCAGTGTCGAGAGGCCTGTGGTTGTAGTTGTTGGATCACGAGGGCAGGAAAAATCATCACTCCTCTATACCACTACGTCAGAAACCCCTTTTTTATAGCCAGATTATCCAGTCCGCCTCTCCTGCTGAAGTCAATTCTTCTCATTGGTGGACTTTTGATTTTGAAAAATGCAGCAGTTTGAGGTTTTTAGGTTTTTTTCCCACTGATCTTAACCTACTCAAGGTTTGAGTGGGTGTTGATTGCATTGGCCTCCTGTAGCCATTGTGCTAGTCTGGCCTGAGCCAGATATTTCTATGCCTGATGAAAAAGGTGTTGGAATATGTATGTGGCATTGTTTAAATGCTAATGTTTTCAAGGGGCAAGTTTCGAGGGTATACAGTTCCCAGACAATTTGATTAGTTCCAATGTCCAAACTGGCCCTTTTGATATTGACTCCACCCCTTTTCTTGCAGACCTTTAAAAAAAATCCCAAATTCGATTAAAGTTCGTAGTTTCTTCCATGTGCACTTTAGGATTTCAAACTTTCTGGTAGATAGTTCCAAATTAAATTCCCTTTCCTATGAGTCCAAACACTGGGGGGGAGGGGTCTCCATTTGTGTCCCAAAGTTTCCCTTCCATCGGTTTCAATTCACAGCACAGACCGATCCCACAGCCCCTTTCCTTCTGGGTAAAATGAGGGGGTTTTCATCCTCCCCTACACCAGACTCTCAGTCTGATCCCAGAATGCCAGCCTGATCCCAGTCTTTTCCCAGAATCTCAGTCTGATCCCAGTCTTTTCCCAGAATCTCAGTCTGATCCCAGTCTTTTCCCAGAATCTCAGTCTGATCCCAGTCTGATTCCAGATTCTCAGGCCCACTCCCAGTCTGATCCCAGACTCTCAGTCTGATCCCAATCTGATCCCAGACTCTCAGTCCCAATCCCAGTCTGATCCCGGACTTTCAGTCTTATCCGAACCTGATCCCGGAATATCAGTCCGATGCCAGTCTGAGACCGGACTCTCAGTCTGATCCCAGTCTGATTCTGTACACTCAGTCTGATCCCAGTCTGATCCCGGACTCTCAGTCTGATCCCGGCCTCTCAGTCTCACTCCCAGTCTGATCCCGGACTCTCAGTCTGATCCCAACCTGATCCGGGACTCTCTGTCTGATCCCAGCCCGATCTCGGTCTCGCAGTCTGATCCCGGACTCTCAGTCTCACTCCCAGTCTGATCGCGGACTCTCAGTCTGATCCCATATTATCAGCCCTGATCCCAGTCTGAACCCGACCTCTCAGTCTGATCCCAGTCTGATCCCGGACTCTCAGTCTCACTCCCAGTCTGATCGCGGACTCTCAGTCTGAACCCGACCTCTCAGTCTGATCCCAGTCTGATCCCGGACTCTCAGTTTGATCCCAGTCTGATTCCAGACACTCAGTCCCACTCCCAGTCTGATCCCAGACTCTGAGTCTGATCCTAGCTTGATCCCGGACTCTCAGTCTGAACCCAGTTTGATCCCGGACTCTCAGTCTGAACCCAGTTTGATCCCGGACTCTCAGTCTGAACCCATTTTGATCCCGGACTCTCAGTCACCCCTCAGAGTCTGTTCCCAGTCTGAACCCGGACTCTCAGTCTGATCCAGTCTGATCCCGGATTCTCAGTCTGATCCCTTCTCTCAGTCTGATCCAGTCTGATCCCGGATTCTCAGTCTGATCCCAGTCTGATCCCGGACTCTCAGTCTGATCCCAGTCTGATCCCGGACTCTCAGTCTGATCCCAGTCTGATTCTGTACACTCAGTTTGATCCCAGTCTGAGCCCGGACACTCAGTCTAATCCCAGTCTGATTCTGCACATTCAGTCTAATCCCAGTCTGATTCTGTACACTCAGTCTGATCCCAGTCTGATTCTGCACACTCAGTCTGATCCCAGTCTGAGCCCGGACTCTCAGTCTGATCCCAGTCTGATTCTGCACACTCAGTCTGATCCCAGTTTGAGCCCGGACTCTCAGTCTGATCCCAGTCTGAGCCCGGACTCTCAGTCCGATCCCAGACTCTCAGTCTGATTCCAGATTCTCAGTCCCACTCCCAGTCTGATCCCGGACGCTCAGTCCCACTCCCAGTCTGATCCCGGACGCTCAGTCCCACTCCCAGTCTGATCCCGGACTCTCGGTCTGATCCCAATCTGATCCCGGACTCTCAGTCTTATCCGAACCTGATCCCGTAATATCAGTCCGATGCCAGCCTGAGCCCGGACTCTCAGTCTGATCCCAGTCTGATCCCGGACTCTGAGTCTGATCTCGCACTCTCAGTCTGATACCAGTCTGATCCCAGATTATCAGCCCTGATCCCAATCTGACCCGGACTCTCAGTCTGATCCCAGTCTAATCGCGGACTCTCAGTCTGATCCCAGTCTGATTCCAGACTCTCAGTCCCACTCCCAGTCTGATCCCAGACTCTCAGTCTGAACCCAGTTTGCTCCCGACTCTCAGTCTGATCCCAGTCTGAACCCGGACTCTCAGTGTGATCCCAGTCTGATCCTGGACCCTCAGTCTGATCCCAGTCTGATCCCGGCCTCTCAGTCTGATCCCAGTCTGTTCCCGGACTCTCAGTCTGATCCCAATCTGATCTCCAACTCTCAGTCTGATCCCAGTCTGATTCCAGACTCTCAGTCCCACTCCCAGTCTGATCCCAGATTCTCAGTCTGAACCCAGTTTGCTCCCGACTCTCAGTCTGATCCCAGTCTGAACCCGGACTCTCAGTGTGATCCCAGTCTGATCCCGGCCTCTCAGTCTGATCCCAGTCTGATCCCGGCCTCTCAGTCTGATCCCAGTCTGTTCCCGGACTCTCAGTCTGATCCCAATCTGATCTCCAACTCTCAGTCTGATCCCAATCTGTTCCTGGACTCTCAGACTGAGCCCAGTCTGATCCTGAACTCTTAGTCTGATCCCAGACTCTCAGTCCTCCTCCCAGTCTGATCCCGGACTCTCAGACCCCTTCCCAGTCTGATCCCAGATTCTCAGTCTGGTCCCAGTCTCATCCCGGACTCTCAGTCTGATCCCAGTCTGATCCTGGACTCTCAGTCTGATCCCAGTCTGATCGTGTAATCTAAGTCCCACTCCCAGTCCGATCCCGGACTCTCAGTCCCTATGCCATACCGATCCCAGACACTCAGTCTGATCCCAGTCTGATCCCGGACTCTCAGTCCCGATCCCAGTCTGACCAAGGACACTCAGTCCCACTCCCACTCTGATCCCAGACTCTCACAGTGAACGTAGTTTGATTCTGGACTCTCAGTCCGATCCCAATCTGATCCCGATCTCTCAGTCTGATCCCAGTCTGATCCCGATCTCTCAATCTGATCCCAGCCTGATCCCGGACTATCAGTCCCCAGTCAAATCCCAATCTGATCCCGGACTCTCAGTCTGATCAAAGAAATCTCAGTCTGATCCCAGTCAGATCCCAGACTCTCAGTCTGATGCCAGACTCATCCCGGACACTCAGTCTGATCCCGGACTCTCAGTTCCACTCCCAGACTGATCCCGGACTCTCGGTCTGATCCCAGTATGAACCTGGACTCTCAGTGTGATCCCAGTCTGATCCCGGGCCCTTAGTCTGATCCCAGTCTGATCCCGGACTCTCAGTCTGATACCAGTCTGATCCCGGACTCTCAGTCCCACTCCCAGTCTGATCCAGGACTCTCGGTCTGATCCCGGACTCAGTCTCAATCACAGTCTGATCCCGGACTCTCGGTCTGATCCCGGACTCAGTCTCAATCCCAGTCTGATCCCGGACTCTCAGTCCCAATCACAGTCTGATCCCGGACTCTCGGTCTGATCCCGGACTCAGTCCCACTCCCAGTCTGATCCTAGACTCTCAGTCCCGATGCAAGACCGATCCCGGACTCTCAGTTTGATCCCAGTCTGACCCCAGATTCTCAGTGAGATCCAACTCTGATCCCAGACTCTCAGTCCCGATCCCAGTCTGATCCCGGACTCACAGTCCCGATCCCAGTCTGATCGCGGACTCTCAGTCTGATCCCAGTCTGATACTCGACACTCAGTCTGATCCCAGTCTGATCCTGGACTCTCAGTCTGATCCCAGTCTGATCCCGTACTCTCAGTCCCGATCCCAGTCTGATCCCGCACTCTCAGTCTGATCCCAATCCGACCAAGGACACTCAGACTGATCCCGGACACTCAGTCTGATCCCAGACTGATCCCGGACACTCAGTCTGATCCCAGACTGATCCTGGACACTCAGTCTGATCCCAGACTTATCGTGGACTCTCAGTTCCACTCCCAGCCTGATCCCGGACTCTCGGTCTGATCCCAGTCTGAACCTGGACACTCGGTCTGATCCCAGTATGAACCTGGACTCTCAGTGTGATCCCAGTTTGATCCCGGACTCTCAGTCTGATCCCAGTCTGATCCCGGACTCTCAGACCCCCTCCCAGTCTGATCCCAGACTCTCAGTCTGGTCCCAAGTCTCATCCCGGACTCTCAGTCTGATCCTAGTCTGATCGCGGACTCTCAGTCTGATCCCAGTCTGATCCCGGACTGTCAGACCCCTCCCAAACTGATCCCAGTCTGATCCTGGACTCTCAGTCTGATCCCAGTTTGATCCCGGACTCTCGGTCTGATCCCAGCATGAACCTGGACTCTCGGTCTGATCCCAGTATGAACCTGGACTCTCAGTGTGATCCCAGTCTGATCCCGGGCCCTTAGTATGATCCCAGTCTGATCCCGGACTCTCAGTCCCACTCCCAGTCTGATCCCGGACTCTCGGTCTGATCCCGGACTCAGTCCCAATCACAGTCTGATCCCGGACTCTCGGTCTAATCCCGGACTCCCTCCCACTCCCAGTCTGATCCCGGACTCTCGGTCTGATCCCGGACTCAGTCCCAATCACAGTCTGATCCCGGACTCTCGGTCTGATCCCGGACTCAGTCCCACTCCCAGTCTGATCCTAGACTCTCAGTCCCGATGCCAGACCGATCCCGGACTCTCAGTTTGATCCCAGTCTGACCCCAGATTCTCAGTGAGATCCAACTCTGATCCCAGACTCTCAGTCCCGATCCCAGTCTGATCCCGGACTCTCAGACCCCCTCCCAGTCTGATCCCAGACTCTCAGTCTGGTCCCAAGTCTCATCCCGGACTCTCAGTCTGATCCTAGTCTGATCGCTGACTCTCAGTCTGATCCCAGTCTGATCCCGGCCTGTCAGACCCCTCCCAAACTGATCCCAGTCTGATCCTGGACTCTCAGTCTGATCCCAGTTTGATCCCGGACTCTCGGTCTGATCCCAGTATGAACCTGGACTCTCAGTGTGATCCCAGTCTGATCCCGGGCCCTTAGTATGATCCCAGTCTGATCCCGGACTCTCAGTCCCACTCCCAGTCTGATCCCGGACTCTCGGTCTGATCCCGGACTCCCTCCCACTCCCAGTCTGATCCTAGACTCTCAGTCCCGATGCCAGACCGATCCCGGACTCACAGTCCCGATCCCAGTCTGACCACAGATTCTCAGTGAGATCCAACTCTGATCCCAGATTTTCAGTGAGATCCCAGTCTGATCCCGGACTCACAGTCCCGATCCCAGTCTGATCGCGGACTCTCAGTCCCACTCCCAGTCTGATCCAGGACTCTCGGTCTGATCCCGGACTCAGTCTCAATCACAGTCTGATCCCGGACTCTCGGTCTGATCCCGGACTCAGTCTCAATCCCAGTCTGATCCCGGACTCTCAGTCCCAATCACAGTCTGATCCCGGACTCTCGGTCTGATCCCGGACTCAGTCCCACTCCCAGTCTGATCCTAGACTCTTAGTCCCGATGCCAGACCGATCCCGGACTCTCAGTTTGATCCCAGTCTGACCCCAGATTCTCAGTGAGATCCCAGTCTGATCCCAGACTCTCAGCCCCGATCCCAGTCTGATCCCGGACTCACAGTCCCGATCCCAGTCTGATCGCGGACTCTCAGTCTGATCCCAGTCTGATATTCGACACTCAGTCTGATCCCAGTCTGATCCCGGACTCTCAGTCTGATCCCAGTCTGATCCCGTACTCTCAGTCCCGATCCCAGACTGATCCCGGACACTCAGTCTGATCCCGGACTGATCCCGGACACTCAGTCTGATCCCAGACTTATCCTGGACTCTCAGTTCCACTCCCAGTCTGATCCCGGACTCTCGGTCTGATCCCAGTCTGAACCTGGACACTCAGTCTGATCCCAGTTTGATCCCGGACTCTCAGTCTGATCCCAGTCTGATCCCGGACTCTCAGACCCCCTCCCAGTCTGATCCCAGACGCTCAGTCTGGTCCCAAGTCTGATCCTGGACTCTCAGTCTGATCCCAGTTTGATCCCGGACTCTCGGTCTGATCCCAGTATGAACCTGGACTCTCGGTCTGATCCCAGTATGAACCTGGACTCTCAGTGTGATCCCAGTCTGATCCCGGGCCCTTAGTATGATCCCAGTCTGATCCCGGACTCTCAGTCCCACTCCCAGTCTGATCCCGGACTCTCGGTCTGATCCCGGACTCAGTCCCAATCACAGTCTGATCCCGGACTCTCGGTCTGATCCCGGACTCCCTCCCACTCCCAGTCTGATCCCGGACTCTCGGTCTGATCCCGGACTCAGTCCCAATCACAGTCTGATCCCGGACTCTCGGTCTGATCCCGGACTCAGTCCCACTCCCAGTCTGATCCTAGAGTCTCAGTCCCGATGCCAGACCGATCCCGGACTCTCAGTTTGATCCCAGTCTGACCCCAGATTCTCAGTGAGATCCAACTCTGATCCCAGACTCTCAGACCCCCTCCCAGTCTGATCCCAGACTCTCAGTCTGGTCCCAAGTCTCATCCCGGACTCTCAGTCTGATCCTAGTCTGATCGCGGACTCTCAGTCTGATCCCAGTCTGATCCCGGACTGTCAGACCCCTCCCAAACTGATCCCAGTCTGATCCTGGACTCTCAGTCTTATCCCAGTTTGATCCAGGACTCTCGGTCTGATCCCGGACTCCGTCTCAATCACAGTCTGATCCCAGACTCTCAGTCCCGATCCCAGTCTGATCCCGGACTCACAATCTGATCCCAGTCTGATACTCGACACTCAGTCTGATCCCAGTCTGATCCCGGACTCTCAGTCTGATCCCAATCCGACCAAGGACACTCAGTCTGATCCCAGACTTATCCTGGACTCTCAGTTCCACTCCCAGTCTGATCCCGGACTCTCGGTCTGATCCCAGTCTGAACCTGGACACTCAGTCTGATCCCAGTTTGATCCCGGACTCTCAGTCTGATCCCAGTCTGATCCCGGACTCTCAGACCCCCTCGCAGTCTGATCCCAGACTCTCAGTCTGGTCCCAAGTCTCATCCCGGACTCTCAGTCTGATCCTAGTCTGATCGCGGACTCTCAGTCTGATCCCAGTCTGATCCCGGACTGTCAGACCCCTCCCAAACTGATCCCAGTCTGATCCCGGACTCTCAGTCTGATCCCAGTTTGATCCCGGACTCTCGGTCTGATCCCAGTATGAACCTGGACTCTCAGTGTGATCCCAGTCTGATCCCGGGCCCTTAGTATGATCCCAGTCTGATCCCGGACTCTCAGTCCCACTCCCAGTCTGATCCCGGACTCTCGGTCTGATCCCGGACTCCCTCCCATTCCCAGTCTGATCCTAGACTCTCAGTCCCGATGCCAGACCGATCCCGGACTCTCAGTTTGATCCCAGTCTGACCACAGATTCTCAGTGAGATCCAACTCTGATCCCAGATTCTCAGTGAGATCCCAGTCTGATCCCGGACTCACAGTCCCGATCCCAGTCTGATCGCGGACTCTCAATCTGATCCCAGTCTGATACTCGACACTAAGTCCCACTCCCAATCTGATCCCAGACACTCAGTTTGATCCCAGTCTGATCCCGGACTCTCAGTCTGATCCCAGTTTGATCCCAGACACTCAGTCTGATCCCAGTCTGATCCAGGACTCTCAGTCTGATCCCAGTCTGATCCCGTACTCTCAGTCCCGATCCCAGTCTGATCCCGCACTCTCAGTCTGATCCCAATCTGACCAAGGACACTCAGTCTGATCCCAGACTGATCCCGGACACTCAGTCTGATCCCAGATTATCCTGGACTCTCTGTTCCACTCCCAGTCTGATCCCGGACTCTCGGTCTGATCCCAGTCTGAACCTGGACACTCAGACCCCCTCCCAGTCTGATCCCAGACTCTCAGTCTGGTCCCAGTCTGATCTCGGATTCTCAGTCTGGTCCCAAGTCTCATCCCGGACTCTCAGTCTGATCCTAGTCTGATCGCGGACTCTCAGTCTGATCCCAGTTTGATCCCGGACTCTCAGTCTGATCCTAGTCTGATCGCGGACTCTCAGTCTGATCCCAGTTTGATCCCGACTCTTAGTCCGGTCCCAGTCTGATCCCGGACTCTCAGTCTGATCCCGGACTCTCAGTCCCACACCCAGTCTGATCCCGGACTCTCAGTCTGATCCCATTTGATCCCGGACTCTCAGTCTGATCCCAGTCCAATCCCGGACTCTCTCACTCCCAGTCTGAACCCGAACTCTCAGTCCCACTCCTGGTCTGATCCTGGATGATCCGTCTGATCCCGGACTCTCAGTCTGGTCCCAGTCTGATCCCGGACACTCAGTCCCACACCCAGTCTTATCCCGGACTCTTAGTCTGATCCCAGTCTGATCCCAGACTCTCAGTCTGATCCCAGTCTGATCCCAGACTCTCAGTCTGATCCCAGTCTGATCCCGGACTCTCAGTCTGATCCCAGTCTATCCTGGACTCTCAGTCTGATCCCAGACTCTCAGTCTGATCCCAATCTGATTGTGTAATCTCAGTCCCACTCCCAGTCCGATCCCGGACTCTCAGTCTGATCCCAGTCTATCCTGGACTCTCAGTCTGATCGCAGACTCTCAGTCTGATCCCAATCTGATCATGTAATCTCAGTCCCACTCCCAATCTGATCCGACTCTCAGTCTGATCCCAGGCTGATCCCAGTCTCTCAGTCTGATCCGGCTCTGATCCCGGACTCACAGTCTGATCCCAATCTGTTCCTGGACTCTCAGGCTGATCCCATTCTGATCCTGGACTATCAGTCCCCAGTCAGAACCCAATCTATTCCCCGACTCTCAGTCCGATCCCAATCTGATCCCAGACTCTCAGTCTGATCCCTGACTCTCAGTTTGATCCCAGTCTGATCCCGGACGCTCAGTCCCACTCCCAGTCTGATCCCGGACTCTCGGTCTGATCCCAATCTGATCCCGGACTCTCAGTCTTATCCGAACCTGATCCCGTAATATCAGTCCGATGCCAGTCTGATCCCGGCCTCTCAGTCTGATCCCAGTCTGAACCCGGACTCTCAGTGTGATCCCAGTCTGATCCCGGACTCTCAGTCTGATCCCAGCCTGATCCTGGACCCTCAGTCTGATCCCAGTCTGATCTCGGCCTCTCAGTCTGATCCCAGTCTGAACCCGGACTCTCAGTCTGATCCCAATCTGATCTCCGACTCTCAGTCTGATCCCAATCTGTTCCTGGACTCTCAGGCTGATACCAGTCTGATCCCGGACTATCAGTCCCCAGTCAGAACCCAATCTATTCCCCGACTCTCAGTCCGATCCCAATCTGATCCCGAACTCTCAGACTGAGCCCAGTCTGATCCTGAACTCTCAGTCTGATCCCAGCCTTATCCCAGACTCTCACTCCTCCTCCCAGTCTGATCCCGACTCTCAGACCCCCTCCCAGTCTGATCCCGGACTCTCAGACCCCCTCCCAGTCTGATCCCAGATACTCAGTCCGGTCCCAGTCTCATCCCGGACTCTGGCTGGTCCCAGTCTCATCCCGGACTCTCAGTCTGATCCTAGTCTGATCGCGTTCTCTCAGTCTGATCCCAGTCTGATCCCGGACTCTCAGACCCCATCCCACCCTGATCCCAGTCTGATCCCGGACTCTCAGTCTGATCCCACTCTGATCCCGGACTCTCAGACCCTCTCTGTGTCTGATCATCGGGCTCTGTCTGATCTCAGTCTGATCCCGGACTCTCAGTCTGATCCCAGTCTGATCCCGGACTCTCAGTCTGATCCCAGTCTGATCCCGGACTCTCAGTCTGATCCCAGTCTGATCCCGGACTCTCAGTCTGATCGCAGTCTGATCCCGGTCGCTAACTCTGATCCCAGTCTGATCCTGGTCTCTCAGTCTGATCCCAGTCTGATCCCGGACTCTCGGTCTGATCGCAGTCTGATCCCGGTCTCTCACTCTGATCCCAGTCTGATCCCGGACTCTCAGTCTGATCGCAGTCTAATCCCGGTCTCTCAGTCTGATCCCAGTCTGATCCCGGACTCTCGGTCTGATCCCAGTCTGATCCCGGACTCTCAGTCTGATCCCAGTCTGGTCCCGGACTCTCAATCTGATCCCAGGTTGCTCCCGGACTCTCAGTCTGATCCCAGTCTGATCCCAGACTCTCAGATCCCCTCCCACCCTGATCCAAGTCTGATCCCGGACTCTCAGTCTGATCCCAGTCTGATCCCGGACTCTCAGTCTGATCCTAGTCTCATCGCGGACTCTCAGTCTGATCCCAGTCTGATCCCGGACTCTCAGTCTGATCCCAGTCTGATCCCGGACTCTCAGTCTGATCCTAGTCTCATCGTGGACTCTCAGTCTGATCCCAGTCTGATCCCGGACTCTCAGTCTGATCCCAGTCTGATCCCGGACTCTCAGTCTGATTCCAGTTTGATCCAGGACTCTCAGTCCCGATCCCAGTCTGATCCCGGACTCTCAGTCCCACTCCCACTCTGATACTGGACACTCAGTCTAATCCTGGACTCTCAGTCTGATCCCAGGTTGCTCCCGGAAACTGAGTCCCACTCCCAGTCTGAGCCCAGACTCTCAGTCCCTGTCCCAGTCTGATCCCACTCCCAGTCTAATCCCAGACCTTCAGTCTGATCCCAGTCCGATCCCGGACTCTCTCACTCCCAGTCTGATCCCGGACTCTCAGTCCCACTGCCACTCTGATCCCGGAATCTCAGCCCCACTCCCAGTCTGATCCTGGACTCTCAGTCCCGATCCCAGTTTGATCCCGGACTCTCAATTTGATCTCAGTCTGATCCCGGACTCTCAGTCTGATCCCAGTCTGATCCCGGTCCCTCAGTCTGATCCAAGTCTGATCCCGGACTCTCAGTCTGATCCCAGTCTGATCCCGGTCCCTCAGTCTGATCCAAGTCTGATCCCGGACTCTCAGTCTGATCCCAGTCTGATCACGGTCCCTCAGTCTGATTCCAGTTTGATCCCGGACTCTCAGTCTGATCCTAGTCTGATCGCGGACTCTCAGTCTGATACCGGTCCTTCAGTCTGTTCCCAGTCTGATCCCGGACTCTCAGTCTGATCCCAGTCTGATCCCGGACTCTCAGTCTGATCCCAGTCTGATCCCGTTCTCTCAGTCCCGATTCCAGTCTGATCCCGGACTCTCAGTCTGATCCCAATCTGACCAAGGATACTCAGTCCCACTCCTACACTGATCCAGGACTCAGTCCCACTCCCAGTCTGATCCCGGACTCTCAGTCCCGATCCCAATCTGATCCCGATCTCTCAGTCTGATCCCAGTCTGACCCTGATCTCTCAATCTGATCCCAGTCTGATCCCGTTCTCTCAGTCCCGATCCCAGTCTGATCCCGGACTTTCAGTCTGATACCAATCTGACCAAGGATACTCAGTCCCACTCCCACACTGATCCCGGACTCTCAGTCCCACTCCCAGTCTGATCCCGGACTCTCAGTCCCGATCCCAATCTGATCCCGATCTCTCAGTCTGATCCCAGTCTGATCCCGATCTCTCAATCTGATCCCAGCCTGATCCCGGACTATCAGTCCCCAGTCCGATCCCAATCTGATCCCGGACTCTCAGTCTGATCAAAGAAATCTCAGTCTGATCCCAGTCAGATCCCAGACTCTCAGTCTGATCCCAGTCTGATCCCGGACTCTCAGTCTGATCCCTGACTGATCCTGGACTCTCAGTTCCACTCCCAGTCTGATCCCGGACTCTCGGTCTGATCCCAGTCTGATCCCAGACACTCAGTCTGATCCCAGTTTGATCCCGGACTCTCAGTCTGATCCCAGTCTGATCCCGGACTCTCAGTCTGATCCCAGTCTGATCCCGGTCCCTCAGTCTGATCCCAGTCAAATCCCGGACTCTCAGTCTGATTCCAGTTTGATCCAGGACTCTCAGTCCCGATCCCAGTCTGATCCCGGACTCTCAGTCCCACTCCCACTCTGATACTGGACACTCAGTCTAATCCTGGACTCTCAGTCTGATCCCAGGTTGCTCCCGGAAACTGAGTCCCACTCCCAGTCTGAGCCCAGACTCTCAGTCCCTGTCCCAGTCTGATCCCACTCCCAGTCTAATCCCAGACCTTCAGTCTGATCCCAGTCCGATCCCGGACTCTCTCACTCCCAGTCTGATCCCGGACTCTCAGTCCCACTGCCACTCTGATCCCGGAATCTCAGCCCCACTCCCAGTCTGATGCTGGACTCTCAGTCCCGATCCCAGTTTGATCCCGGACTCTCAACTTGATCTCAGTCTGATCCCGGACTCTCAGTCTGATCCCAGTCTGATCCCGGTCCCTCAGTCTGATCCAAGTCTGATCCCGGACTCTCAGTCTGATCCCAGTCTGATCCCGGTCCCTCAGTCTGATCCAAGTCTGATCCCGGACTCTCAGTCTGATCCCAGTCTGATCACGGTCCCTCAGTCTGATTCCAGTTTGATCCCGGACTCTCAGTCTGATCCTAGTCTGATCGCGGACTCTCAGTCTGATACCGGTCCTTCAGTCTGTTCCCAGTCTGATCCCGGACTCTCAGTCTGATCCCAGTCTGATCCCGGACTCTCAGTCTGATCCCAGTCTGATCCCGTTCTCTCAGTCCCGATTCCAGTCTGATCCCGGACTCTCAGTCTGATCCCAATCTGACCAAGGATACTCAGTCCCACTCCTACACTGATCCAGGACTCTCAGTCCCACTCCCAGTCTGATCCCGGACTCTCAGTCCCGATCCCAATCTGATCCCGATCTCTCAGTCTGATCCCAGTCTGACCCTGATCTCTCAATCTGATCCCAGTCTGATCCCGTTCTCTCAGTCCCGATCCCAGTCTGATCCCGGACTTTCAGTCTGATCCCAATCTGACCAAGGATACTCAGTCCCACTCCCACACTGATCCCGGACTCTCAGTCCCACTCCCAGTCTGATCCCGGACTCTCAGTCCCGATCCCAATCTGATCCCGATCTCTCAGTCTGATCCCAGTCTGACCCCGATCTCTCAATCTGATCCCAGCCTGATCCCGGACTATCAGTCCCCAGTCCGATCCCAATCTGATCCCGGACTCTCAGTCTGATCAAAGAAATCTCAGTCTGATCCCAGTCAGATCCCAGACTCTCAGTCTGATCCCAGTCTGATCCCGGACTCTCAGTCTGATCCCTGACTGATCCTGGACTCTCAGTTCCACTCCCAGTCTGATCCCGGACTCTCGGTCTGATCCCAGTCTGATCCCAGACACTCAGTCTGATCCCAGTTTGATCCCGGACTCTCAGTCTGATCCCAGTCTGATCCCGGACTCTCAGTTTGGTCCCAGTCTGATCCCGGATTCTCAGTCTGGTCCCAGTTTCATCCCGGACTCTCAGTCTGATCCTAGTTTGATCGCGAACTCTCAGTCTGATCCCAGTCTGATCCCGGACTCTCAGTCTGGTCCCAGTCTGATCCCGGATTCTCAGTCTGGTCCCAGTTTCATCCCGGACTCTCAGTCTGATCCTAGTTTGATCGCGGACTCTCAGTCTGATCCCAGTCTGAACCCGGACTCTCAGTGTGATCCCAGTCTGATCCCGGACTCTCAGTCTGATCCCAGCCTGATCCTGGACCCTCAGTCTGATCCCAGTCTGATCTCGGCCTCTCAGTCTGATCCCAGTCTGAACCCGGACTCTCAGTCTGATCCCAATCTGATCTCCGACTCTCAGTCTGATCCCAATCTGTTCCTGGACTCTCAGGCTGATACCAGTCTGATCCCGGACTATCAGTCCCCAGTCAGAACCCAATCTATTCCCCGACTCTCAGTCCGATCCCAATCTGATCCCGAACTCTCAGACTGAGCCCAGTCTGATCCTGAACTCTCAGTCTGATCCCAGCCTTATCCCAGACTCTCACTCCTCCTCCCAGTCTGATCCCGACTCTCAGACCCCCTCCCAGTCTGATCCCGGACTCTCAGACCCCCTCCCAGTCTGATCCCAGATACTCAGTCCGGTCCCAGTCTCATCCCGGACTCTGGCTGGTCCCAGTCTCATCCCGGACTCTCAGTCTGATCCTAGTCTGATCGCGTTCTCTCAGTCTGATCCCAGTCTGATCCCGGACTCTCAGACCCCATCCCACCCTGATCCCAGTCTGATCCCGGACTCTCAGTCTGATCCCACTCTGATCCCGGACTCTCAGACCCTCTCTGTGTCTGATCATCGGGCTCTGTCTGATCTCAGTCTGATCCCGGACTCTCAGTCTGATCCCAGTCTGATCCCGGACTCTCAGTCTGATCCCAGTCTGATCCCGGACTCTCAGTCTGATCCCAGTCTGATCCCGGACTCTCAGTCTGATCGCAGTCTGATCCCGGTCGCTAACTCTGATCCCAGTCTGATCCTGGTCTCTCAGTCTGATCCCAGTCTGATCCCGGACTCTCGGTCTGATCGCAGTCTGATCCCGGTCTCTCACTCTGATCCCAGTCTGATCCCGGACTCTCAGTCTGATCGCAGTCTAATCCCGGTCTCTCAGTCTGATCCCAGTCTGATCCCGGACTCTCGGTCTGATCCCAGTCTGATCCCGGACTCTCAGTCTGATCCCAGTCTGGTCCCGGACTCTCAATCTGATCCCAGGTTGCTCCCGGACTCTCAGTCTGATCCCAGTCTGATCCCAGACTCTCAGATCCCCTCCCACCCTGATCCAAGTCTGATCCCGGACTCTCAGTCTGATCCCAGTCTGATCCCGGACTCTCAGTCTGATCCTAGTCTCATCGCGGACTCTCAGTCTGATCCCAGTCTGATCCCGGACTCTCAGTCTGATCCCAGTCTGATCCCGGACTCTCAGTCTGATCCTAGTCTCATCGTGGACTCTCAGTCTGATCCCAGTCTGATCCCGGACTCTCAGTCTGATCCCAGTCTGATCCCGGACTCTCAGTCTGATTCCAGTTTGATCCAGGACTCTCAGTCCCGATCCCAGTCTGATCCCGGACTCTCAGTCCCACTCCCACTCTGATACTGGACACTCAGTCTAATCCTGGACTCTCAGTCTGATCCCAGGTTGCTCCCGGAAACTGAGTCCCACTCCCAGTCTGAGCCCAGACTCTCAGTCCCTGTCCCAGTCTGATCCCACTCCCAGTCTAATCCCAGACCTTCAGTCTGATCCCAGTCCGATCCCGGACTCTCTCACTCCCAGTCTGATCCCGGACTCTCAGTCCCACTGCCACTCTGATCCCGGAATCTCAGCCCCACTCCCAGTCTGATCCTGGACTCTCAGTCCCGATCCCAGTTTGATCCCGGACTCTCAATTTGATCTCAGTCTGATCCCGGACTCTCAGTCTGATCCCAGTCTGATCCCGGTCCCTCAGTCTGATCCAAGTCTGATCCCGGACTCTCAGTCTGATCCCAGTCTGATCCCGGTCCCTCAGTCTGATCCAAGTCTGATCCCGGACTCTCAGTCTGATCCCAGTCTGATCACGGTCCCTCAGTCTGATTCCAGTTTGATCCCGGACTCTCAGTCTGATCCTAGTCTGATCGCGGACTCTCAGTCTGATACCGGTCCTTCAGTCTGTTCCCAGTCTGATCCCGGACTCTCAGTCTGATCCCAGTCTGATCCCGGACTCTCAGTCTGATCCCAGTCTGATCCCGTTCTCTCAGTCCCGATTCCAGTCTGATCCCGGACTCTCAGTCTGATCCCAATCTGACCAAGGATACTCAGTCCCACTCCTACACTGATCCAGGACTCAGTCCCACTCCCAGTCTGATCCCGGACTCTCAGTCCCGATCCCAATCTGATCCCGATCTCTCAGTCTGATCCCAGTCTGACCCTGATCTCTCAATCTGATCCCAGTCTGATCCCGTTCTCTCAGTCCCGATCCCAGTCTGATCCCGGACTTTCAGTCTGATACCAATCTGACCAAGGATACTCAGTCCCACTCCCACACTGATCCCGGACTCTCAGTCCCACTCCCAGTCTGATCCCGGACTCTCAGTCCCGATCCCAATCTGATCCCGATCTCTCAGTCTGATCCCAGTCTGATCCCGATCTCTCAATCTGATCCCAGCCTGATCCCGGACTATCAGTCCCCAGTCCGATCCCAATCTGATCCCGGACTCTCAGTCTGATCAAAGAAATCTCAGTCTGATCCCAGTCAGATCCCAGACTCTCAGTCTGATCCCAGTCTGATCCCGGACTCTCAGTCTGATCCCTGACTGATCCTGGACTCTCAGTTCCACTCCCAGTCTGATCCCGGACTCTCGGTCTGATCCCAGTCTGATCCCAGACACTCAGTCTGATCCCAGTTTGATCCCGGACTCTCAGTCTGATCCCAGTCTGATCCCGGACTCTCAGTCTGATCCCAGTCTGATCCCGGTCCCTCAGTCTGATCCCAGTCAAATCCCGGACTCTCAGTCTGATTCCAGTTTGATCCAGGACTCTCAGTCCCGATCCCAGTCTGATCCCGGACTCTCAGTCCCACTCCCACTCTGATACTGGACACTCAGTCTAATCCTGGACTCTCAGTCTGATCCCAGGTTGCTCCCGGAAACTGAGTCCCACTCCCAGTCTGAGCCCAGACTCTCAGTCCCTGTCCCAGTCTGATCCCACTCCCAGTCTAATCCCAGACCTTCAGTCTGATCCCAGTCCGATCCCGGACTCTCTCACTCCCAGTCTGATCCCGGACTCTCAGTCCCACTGCCACTCTGATCCCGGAATCTCAGCCCCACTCCCAGTCTGATGCTGGACTCTCAGTCCCGATCCCAGTTTGATCCCGGACTCTCAACTTGATCTCAGTCTGATCCCGGACTCTCAGTCTGATCCCAGTCTGATCCCGGTCCCTCAGTCTGATCCAAGTCTGATCCCGGACTCTCAGTCTGATCCCAGTCTGATCCCGGTCCCTCAGTCTGATCCAAGTCTGATCCCGGACTCTCAGTCTGATCCCAGTCTGATCACGGTCCCTCAGTCTGATTCCAGTTTGATCCCGGACTCTCAGTCTGATCCTAGTCTGATCGCGGACTCTCAGTCTGATACCGGTCCTTCAGTCTGTTCCCAGTCTGATCCCGGACTCTCAGTCTGATCCCAGTCTGATCCCGGACTCTCAGTCTGATCCCAGTCTGATCCCGTTCTCTCAGTCCCGATTCCAGTCTGATCCCGGACTCTCAGTCTGATCCCAATCTGACCAAGGATACTCAGTCCCACTCCTACACTGATCCAGGACTCTCAGTCCCACTCCCAGTCTGATCCCGGACTCTCAGTCCCGATCCCAATCTGATCCCGATCTCTCAGTCTGATCCCAGTCTGACCCTGATCTCTCAATCTGATCCCAGTCTGATCCCGTTCTCTCAGTCCCGATCCCAGTCTGATCCCGGACTTTCAGTCTGATCCCAATCTGACCAAGGATACTCAGTCCCACTCCCACACTGATCCCGGACTCTCAGTCCCACTCCCAGTCTGATCCCGGACTCTCAGTCCCGATCCCAATCTGATCCCGATCTCTCAGTCTGATCCCAGTCTGACCCCGATCTCTCAATCTGATCCCAGCCTGATCCCGGACTATCAGTCCCCAGTCCGATCCCAATCTGATCCCGGACTCTCAGTCTGATCAAAGAAATCTCAGTCTGATCCCAGTCAGATCCCAGACTCTCAGTCTGATCCCAGTCTGATCCCGGACTCTCAGTCTGATCCCTGACTGATCCTGGACTCTCAGTTCCACTCCCAGTCTGATCCCGGACTCTCGGTCTGATCCCAGTCTGATCCCAGACACTCAGTCTGATCCCAGTTTGATCCCGGACTCTCAGTCTGATCCCAGTCTGATCCCGGACTCTCAGTTTGGTCCCAGTCTGATCCCGGATTCTCAGTCTGGTCCCAGTTTCATCCCGGACTCTCAGTCTGATCCTAGTTTGATCGCGAACTCTCAGTCTGATCCCAGTCTGATCCCGGACTCTCAGTCTGGTCCCAGTCTGATCCCGGATTCTCAGTCTGGTCCCAGTTTCATCCCGGACTCTCAGTCTGATCCTAGTTTGATCGCGGACTCTCAGTCTGATCCCAGTCTGATACCGGACTCTCAGACCCCCTCCCACCCTGATCCCAGTCTGATCCTGGACTCCCAGTCTGATCCCGGTTCCTCAGTCTGATCCCAGTCTGATCCCGGACTCTCAGACTGATCCCAATCTGATCGTGTAATCTCAGTCCCACTCGCAGTCTGATCCCGGACTCTCAGTCCCACTCCCAGTCTGATCCCGGACTCTCAGTCCCGATCCCAGTCTGATCGCGGACTCTCAATCTGATCCCAGTCTGATACTGGACGCTCGGTTTGATCCCAGTCTGATCCCGAACTCTCAGTCCCGATCCCAGTCTGATCCCAGACTCTCAATTTGATTCCAGTCTGATCCCGGACACTCAGTCCCACTCCCAGTCTGATCACAGACTCTCAGTCTGATCCCAGTCTGATACTGAACTCTCAGTCTGATCCCAGTCTGATCCCGAACTCTCAGTCCAATCCCAGTCTGATCCAGGACTCTCAGTCTGTTCCCAGTCTGATCCCGGACTCTCAGTCTGATCGCGTTCCCTCAGTCTGATCCCAATCTGATCCCGGACTCTCAGTCTGATCCCAGTCCCTCAGTCAGATGCCAGTCTGAAACCGATCCCTCAGTCCCACTCCCAGTCTGATCCCGGACTCTCAGTCTGATCCCACATTCTCAATCTGATCCCAGTCTGATACCGGTCCTTCAGTCTGATCCCAGTCTGATCCCGGACTCTCAGTCTGATCCTAGTCTCATCGCGGAATCTCAGTCTGATCCCAACCTGATCGTGTAATCTCAGTCCCACTCCCAGTCCGATCCCGGACTCTCAGTTCCGATCCCAGTCTGATCCCAGACTCTCAATTTGATCCCAGTCTGATCCCGGACACTCAGTTCCACTCCCAGTCTGATACTGGACACTAAGTCCCACTCCCAATCTGATCACAGACACTCAGTCTGATCCCAGTCTGATCCTGAACTCTCAGTCTGATCCTGAACTCTCAGTCCAATCCCAGTCTGATCCAGGACTCTCAGTCTGTTCCCAGTCTGATCCCGGACTCTCAGTCTGATCCCGGTCCCTCAGTCTGATCCCAGTCCCTCAGTCAGATGCCAGTCTGAAACCGATCCCTCAGTCCCACTCCCAGTCTGATCCCGGACTCTCAGTCTGATCCCACATTCTCAATCTGATCCCAGTCTGATACCGGTCCTTCAGTCTGATCCCAGTCTGATCCCGGACTCTCAGTCTGATCCTAGTCTCATCGCGGAATCTCAGTCTGATCCCAACCTGATCGTGTAATCTCAGTCCCACTCCCAGTCCGATCCCGGACTCTCAGTCCCGATCCCAGTCTGATCCCAGACTCTCAATTTGATCCCAGTCTGATCCCGGACACTCAGTTCCACTCCCAGTCTGATACTGGACACTAAGTCCCACTCCCAATCTGATCACAGACACTCAGTCTGATCCCAGTCTGATCCTGAACTCTCAGTCTGATCCTGAACTCTCAGTCCAATCCCAGTCTGATCCAGGACTCTCAGTCTGTTCCCAGTCTGATCCCGGACTCTCAGTCTGATCCCAGTCTGATCCCGTTCTCTCAGTCCAGATCCCAGTCTGATCCCGGACTCTCAGTCTGATCCCAATCTGACCAAGGATACTCAGTCCCACTCCCAGTCTGAGCCCGGACTCTCAGTCCCACTCCCAGACTGATCCCGGACTCTCAGTCCCGATCCCAGTCTGATCGCGGACTCGCAATCTGATCCCAGTCTGATACTGGACACTCAGTTTGATCACAGTCTGATCCCGAACTCTCAGTCCCGATCCCAGTCTGATCCCAGACTCTCAATTTGATCCCAGTCTGATCCTGGACACTCAGTCCCACTCCCAGTCTGATACTGGACACTAAGTCCCACTCCCAATCTGATCACAGACTCTCAGTCTGATCCCGGACACTCAGTCTGATCCCTGACTGATCCTGGACTCTCAGTTCCACTCCCAGTCTGATCCTGGACTCTCAGTCTGATCCCGGTCCCTCAGAGTGATCCCAGTCTGATCCCGGACTCTCAGTCTGATCCCAGTCCCTCAGTCAGATGCCAGTCTGAAATCGATTCCTCAGTCTGATCCCAGTCTGATCCCGGACTCTCAGTCTGATCCCAGATTCTCAGTCTGATCCCAGTCTGATACCGGTCCTTCAGTCTGATCCCAGTCTGATCCCGGACTCTCAGTCTGATCCCAGATTCTCAGTCTGATCCCAGTCTGATACCGGTCCTTCAGTCTGATCCTAGTCTCATCGCGGACTCTCAGTCTGATCCCGGACTCTCAGTCTGGTTCCAGTCTGATCCCGGATTCTCAGTCTGGTCCCAGTCTGATCCCGGACTCTCAGTCCCACTGCCACTCTGATCCCGGAATCTCAGCCCCACTCCCAGTCTGATCCTGGACTCTCAGTCCCGATCCCAGTTTGATCCCGGACTCTCAATTTGATCTCAGTCTGATCCCGGACTCTCAGTCTGATCCCAGTCTGATCCCGGTCCCTCAGTCTGATCCAAGTCTGATCCCGGACTCTCAGTCTGATCCCAGTCTGATCCCGGTCCCTCAGTCTGATCCAAGTCTGATCCCGGACTCTCAGTCTGATCCCAGTCTGATCACGGTCCCTCAGTCTGATTCCAGTTTGATCCCGGACTCTCAGTCTGATCCTAGTCTGATCGCGGACTCTCAGTCTGATACCGGTCCTTCAGTCTGTTCCCAGTCTGATCCCGGACTCTCAGTCTGATCCCAGTCTGATCCCGGACTCTCAGTCTGATCCCAGTCTGATCCCGTTCTCTCAGTCCCGATTCCAGTCTGATCCCGGACTCTCAGTCTGATCCCAATCTGACCAAGGATACTCAGTCCCACTCCTACACTGATCCAGGACTCTCAGTCCCACTCCCAGTCTGATCCCGGACTCTCAGTCCCGATCCCAATCTGATCCCGATCTCTCAGTCTGATCCCAGTCTGACCCTGATCTCTCAATCTGATCCCAGTCTGATCCCGTTCTCTCAGTCCCGATCCCAGTCTGATCCCGGACTTTCAGTCTGATCCCAATCTGACCAAGGATACTCAGTCCCACTCCCACACTGATCCCGGACTCTCAGTCCCACTCCCAGTCTGATCCCGGACTCTCAGTCCCGATCCCAATCTGATCCCGATCTCTCAGTCTGATCCCAGTCTGACCCCGATCTCTCAATCTGATCCCAGCCTGATCCCGGACTATCAGTCCCCAGTCCGATCCCAATCTGATCCCGGACTCTCAGTCTGATCAAAGAAATCTCAGTCTGATCCCAGTCAGATCCCAGACTCTCAGTCTGATCCCAGTCTGATCCCGGACTCTCAGTCTGATCCCTGACTGATCCTGGACTCTCAGTTCCACTCCCAGTCTGATCCCGGACTCTCGGTCTGATCCCAGTCTGATCCCAGACACTCAGTCTGATCCCAGTTTGATCCCGGACTCTCAGTCTGATCCCAGTCTGATCCCGGACTCTCAGTTTGGTCCCAGTCTGATCCCGGATTCTCAGTCTGGTCCCAGTTTCATCCCGGACTCTCAGTCTGATCCTAGTTTGATCGCGAACTCTCAGTCTGATCCCAGTCTGATCCCGGACTCTCAGTCTGGTCCCAGTCTGATCCCGGATTCTCAGTCTGGTCCCAGTTTCATCCCGGACTCTCAGTCTGATCCTAGTTTGATCGCGGACTCTCAGTCTGATCCCAGTCTGATACCGGACTCTCAGACCCCCTCCCACCCTGATCCCAGTCTGATCCTGGACTCCCAGTCTGATCCCGGTTCCTCAGTCTGATCCCAGTCTGATCCCGGACTCTCAGACTGATCCCAATCTGATCGTGTAATCTCAGTCCCACTCGCAGTCTGATCCCGGACTCTCAGTCCCACTCCCAGTCTGATCCCGGACTCTCAGTCCCGATCCCAGTCTGATCGCGGACTCTCAATCTGATCCCAGTCTGATACTGGACGCTCGGTTTGATCCCAGTCTGATCCCGAACTCTCAGTCCCGATCCCAGTCTGATCCCAGACTCTCAATTTGATTCCAGTCTGATCCCGGACACTCAGTCCCACTCCCAGTCTGATCACAGACTCTCAGTCTGATCCCAGTCTGATACTGAACTCTCAGTCTGATCCCAGTCTGATCCCGAACTCTCAGTCCAATCCCAGTCTGATCCAGGACTCTCAGTCTGTTCCCAGTCTGATCCCGGACTCTCAGTCTGATCGCGTTCCCTCAGTCTGATCCCAATCTGATCCCGGACTCTCAGTCTGATCCCAGTCCCTCAGTCAGATGCCAGTCTGAAACCGATCCCTCAGTCCCACTCCCAGTCTGATCCCGGACTCTCAGTCTGATCCCACATTCTCAATCTGATCCCAGTCTGATACCGGTCCTTCAGTCTGATCCCAGTCTGATCCCGGACTCTCAGTCTGATCCTAGTCTCATCGCGGAATCTCAGTCTGATCCCAACCTGATCGTGTAATCTCAGTCCCACTCCCAGTCCGATCCCGGACTCTCAGTTCCGATCCCAGTCTGATCCCAGACTCTCAATTTGATCCCAGTCTGATCCCGGACACTCAGTTCCACTCCCAGTCTGATACTGGACACTAAGTCCCACTCCCAATCTGATCACAGACACTCAGTCTGATCCCAGTCTGATCCTGAACTCTCAGTCTGATCCTGAACTCTCAGTCCAATCCCAGTCTGATCCAGGACTCTCAGTCTGTTCCCAGTCTGATCCCGGACTCTCAGTCTGATCCCGGTCCCTCAGTCTGATCCCAGTCCCTCAGTCAGATGCCAGTCTGAAACCGATCCCTCAGTCCCACTCCCAGTCTGATCCCGGACTCTCAGTCTGATCCCACATTCTCAATCTGATCCCAGTCTGATACCGGTCCTTCAGTCTGATCCCAGTCTGATCCCGGACTCTCAGTCTGATCCTAGTCTCATCGCGGAATCTCAGTCTGATCCCAACCTGATCGTGTAATCTCAGTCCCACTCCCAGTCCGATCCCGGACTCTCAGTCCCGATCCCAGTCTGATCCCAGACTCTCAATTTGATCCCAGTCTGATCCCGGACACTCAGTTCCACTCCCAGTCTGATACTGGACACTAAGTCCCACTCCCAATCTGATCACAGACACTCAGTCTGATCCCAGTCTGATCCTGAACTCTCAGTCTGATCCTGAACTCTCAGTCCAATCCCAGTCTGATCCAGGACTCTCAGTCTGTTCCCAGTCTGATCCCGGACTCTCAGTCTGATCCCAGTCTGATCCCGTTCTCTCAGTCCAGATCCCAGTCTGATCCCGGACTCTCAGTCTGATCCCAATCTGACCAAGGATACTCAGTCCCACTCCCAGTCTGAGCCCGGACTCTCAGTCCCACTCCCAGACTGATCCCGGACTCTCAGTCCCGATCCCAGTCTGATCGCGGACTCGCAATCTGATCCCAGTCTGATACTGGACACTCAGTTTGATCACAGTCTGATCCCGAACTCTCAGTCCCGATCCCAGTCTGAT
Source organism: Pristiophorus japonicus (assembly GCF_044704955.1). Lineage (NCBI taxonomy): Eukaryota > Metazoa > Chordata > Chondrichthyes > Pristiophoridae > Pristiophorus > Pristiophorus japonicus. Next base: position 364,679 of record NW_027253194.1, read on the forward strand.
CCCAGACTCTCAATTTGATCCCAGTCTGATCCTGGACACTCAGTCCCACTCCCAGTCTGATACTGGACACTAAGTCCCACTCCCAATCTGATCACAGACTCTCAGTCTGATCCCAGTCTGATCCCGGACACTCAGTCTGATCCCTGACTGATCCTGGACTCTCAGTTCCACTCCCAGTCTGATCCTGGACTCTCAGTCTGATCCCGGTCCCTCAGAGTGATCCCAGTCTGATCCCGGACTCTCAGTCTGATCCCAGTCCCTCAGTCAGATGCCAGTCTGAAATCGATTCCTCAGTCTGATCCCAGTCTGATCCCGGACTCTCAGTCTGATCCCAGATTCTCAGTCTGATCCCAGTCTGATACCGGTCCTTCAGTCTGATCCCAGTCTGATCCCGGACTCTCAGTCTGATCCCAGATTCTCAGTCTGATCCCAGTCTGATACCGGTCCTTCAGTCTGATCCTAGTCTCATCGCGGACTCTCAGTCTGATCCCGGACTCTCAGTCTGGTTCCAGTCTGATCCCGGATTCTCAGTCTGGTCCCAGTCTGATCCCGGATTCTCAGTCTCGTCTCAGTCTGATCCCTGACTGATCCTGGACTCTCAGTTCCACTCCCAGTCTGATCCCAGACTCTCAGTCTGATCCCAGTCTGATCCCGGACTCTCAGTCTGATCCCAGTCTGATCCCGGACTCTCAGTCTGGTCCCAGTCTGATCCAGGATTCTCAGTCTGATCCCAGTCTGACCCCCTCCCACCCTGATCCCAGTCTGATCCCGGACTCTCAGTCTGGTCCCAGTTTCATCCCGGACTCTCAGTCTGATCCTAGTTTGATCGCGGACTCTCAGTCTGATCCCAGTCTGATCCCGGACTCTCAGTCCCACTCCCAGTCTGATCCCGGACTCTCAGTCCCACTCCCAGTCTGATCCTGGACTCTCAGTCCCACTCCCAGTCCGATCCCGGACTCTCAGTTTGATCCCAATCTGACCCAAGATTCTCAGTCCCGATCCCAGTCTGATGCCGGACTCTAAGTCTGATCCCGGTCTCTCAGTCCCGATCCCATTCTGATCCCGGACTCTCAGTCCCACTCCCAGTCTGATCCCGGAATCTCAGCCCCACTCCCAGTCTGATCCTGGACTCTCAGTCCAGATCCCAGTTTGATCCCGGACTCTCAATTTGATCCCAGTCTGATCCCAGACACTCAGTCCCACTCCCAGTCTGATACTGGACACTCAGTCTGATCCCGGTCCCTCAGTCTGATTCTAGTTTGATCCTGGACTCTCAGTCTGATCCCAGTCTGATCCCAGACTCTCAGATCCCCTCCCACCCTGATCCAAGTCTGATCCCGGACTCTCAGTCTGATCCCAGTCCCTCAGTCAGATGCCAGTCTGAAACCGATCCCTCAGTCTGATCCCAGTCTGATCCCGGACTCTCAGTCTGATCCCAGATTCTCAGTCTGATCCCAGTCTGATCCCGGAATCTCAGTCTCGTCCTAGTCTCATCGCGGACTCTCAGTCTGATCCCAGTCTGATCCCGGACTCTCAGACCCCCTCCCACCCTGATCCCAGTCTGATCCCGGACTCTCAGTCTGATCCCGGTCCCTCAGTCTGATCCCAGTCTGATCCCGGACTCTCAGTCTGATCCCAGTCCCTCAGTCAGATGCCAGTCTGAAACCGATCCCTCAGTCTGATCCTAGTCTCATCGCGGACTCTCAGTCTGATCCCAGTCTGATCCCGGACTCTCAGACCCCCTCCCACCCTGATCCCAGTCTGATCCCGGACTCTCAGTCTGATCCCGGTCCCTCAGTCTGATCCCAGTCTGATCCCGGACTCTTAGTCTGATCCCAGATTCTCAGTCTGATACTGGTCCTTCAGTCTGATCCCAGTCTGATCCCGGACTCTCAGTCTGATCCTAGTCTCATCGCGGACTCTCAGTCTGATCCCAGTCTGATCCCGGACTCTCAGACCCCCTCCCACCCTGATCCCAGTCTGATCCCGGACTCTCAGTCTGATCCCAGATTCTCAGTCTGATACTGGTCCTTCAGTATGATCCCAGTCTGATCCCGGACTCTCAATCTGATCCTAGTCTCATCGCGGACTCTCAGTCTGATCCCAGTCTGATCCCGGACTCTCAGACCCCCTCCCACCCTGATCCCAGTCTGATCCCGGACTCTCAGTCTGATCCCGGTCCCTCAGTCTGATCCCAGTCTGATCCCGGACTCTCAGTCTGATCCCAGTCCCTCAGTCAGATGCCAGTCTGAAACCGATCCCTCAGTCCCGATCCCAGTCTGATGCCGGACTCTCAGTCCCACTCCCAGTCTGATCCCGGAATCTCAGCCCCACTCCCAGTCTGATCCTGGACTCTCAGTCCCGATCCCAGTTTGATCCCGGACTCTCAATTTGATCTCAGTCTGATCCCGTACTCTCAATCTGATCCCAGTCTGATCCCGGTCCCTCAGTCTGATTCCAGTTTGATCCCGGACTCTCAGTCTGATCCTAGTCTGATCGCGGACTCTCAGTCTGATCCCAGTCTGATCCCGGACTCTCAGTCTGATCCCAGTCTGATCCCGTTCTCTCAGTCCCGATGCCAGTCTGATCCCGGACTCTCAGTCTGATCCCAATCTGACCAAGGATACTCAGTCCCACTCCCACACTGATCCCGGACTCTCAGTCCCACTCCCAGTCTGATCCCGGACTCTCAGTCCCGATCCCAATCTGATCCCGATCTCTCAGTCTGATCCCAGTCTGACCCCGATCTCTCAATCTGATCCCGTTCTCTCAGTCCCGATCCCAGTCTGACCCCGTACTTTCAGTCTGATCCCAATCTGACCAAGGATACTCAGTTCCACTCCCACACTGATCCCGGACTCTCAGTCCCACTCCCAGTCTGATCCCGGACTCTCAGTCCCGATCCCAATCTGATCCCGATCTCTCAGTCTGATCCCAGTCTGACCCCGATCTCTCAATCTGATCCCAGCCTGATCCCGGACTATCAGTCCCCAGTCCGATCCCAATCTGATCCCGGACTCTCAGTCTGATCAAAGAAATCTCAGTCTGATCCCAGTCAGAACCCAGACTCTCAGTCTGATCCCTGACTGATCCTGGACTCTCAGTTCCACTCCCAGTCTGATCCCGGACTCTCGGTCTGATCCCAGTCTGATCCCAGACACTCAGTCTGATCCCAGTTTGATCCCGGACTCTCAGTCTGATCCCAGTCTGATCCCGGACTCTCAGTCTGGTCCCAGTCTGATCCCGGATTCTCAGTCTGGTCCCAGTTTCATCCCGGACTCTCAGTCTGATCCTAGTTTGATCGCGGACTCTCAGTCTGATCCCAGTCTGATCCCGGACTCTCAGTCTGGTCCCAGTCTGATCCCGGATTCTCAGTCTGGTCCCAGTTTCATCCCGGACTCTCAGTCTGATCCTAGTTTGATCGCGGACTCTCAGTCTGATCCCAGTCTGATCCCGGACTCTCAGACCCCCTCCCACCCTGATCCCAGTCTGATCCCGGACTCTCAGTCTGGTCCCAGTTTCATCCCGGACTCTCAGTCTGATCCTAGTTTGATCGCGGACTCTCAGTCTGATCCCAGTCTGATCCCGGACTCTCAGTCCCACTCCCAGTCTGATCCCGGACTCTCAGTCCCACTCCCAGTCTGATCCTGGACTCTCAGTCCCACTCCCAGTCCGATCCCGGACTCTCAGTTTGATCCCAATCTGACCCAAGATTCTCAGTCCCGATCCCAGTCTGATGCCGGACTCTAAGTCTGATCCCGGTCTCTCAGTCCCGATCCCATTCTGATCCCGGACTCTCAGTCCCACTCCCAGTCTGATCCCGGAATCTCAGCCCCACTCCCAGTCTGATCCTGGACTCTCAGTCCAGATCCCAGTTTGATCCCGGACTCTCAATTTGATCCCAGTCTGATCCCAGACACTCAGTCCCACTCCCAGTCTGATACTGGACACTCAGTCTGATCCCGGTCCCTCAGTCTGATTCTAGTTTGATCCTGGACTCTCAGTCTGATCCCAGTCTGATCCCAGACTCTCAGATCCCCTCCCACCCTGATCCAAGTCTGATCCCGGACTCTCAGTCTGATCCCAGTCCCTCAGTCAGATGCCAGTCTGAAACCGATCCCTCAGTCTGATCCCAGTCTGATCCCGGACTCTCAGTCTGATCCCAGATTCTCAGTCTGATACCGGTCCTTCAGTCTGATCCCAGTCTGATCCCGGACTCTCAGTCTGATACTAGTCTCATCGCGGACTCTCAGTCTGATCCCAGTTAGATCCCGGACTCTCAGTCTGATCCCAGCCTGATCCCGGACTCTCAGTCTGATCCCAGTCTGATCCCGGACTCTCAGTCTGGTCCCAGTCTGATCCCGGACTCTCAGTCTGGTCCCAGTCTGATCCCGGACTCTTTCTGATCCCAGTCTGATCCCGGACTCTCAGTCTGGTCCCAGTTTCATCCCGGACTCTCAGTCTGATCCTAGTTTGATCGCGGACTCTCAGTCTGATCCCAGTCTGATCCCGGACTCTCAGTCCCACTCCCAGTCTGATCCCGGACTCTCAGTCCCACTCCCAGTCTGATCCTGGACTCTCAGTCCCACTCCCAGTCCGATCCCGGACTCTCAGTTTGATCCAAATCTGATCCCGGTCTCTCAGTCCCGATCCCATTCTGATCCCGGGCTCTCAGTCCCACTCCCAGTCTGATCCCGGAATCTCAGCCCCACTCCCAGTCTGATCCTGGACTCTCAGTCCCGATCCCAGTTTGATCCCGGACTCTCAATTTGATCCCAGTCTGATCCCAGACACTCAGTCCCACTCCCAGTCTGATACTGGACACTCAGTCTGATCCCAGTCTGATCCCGGTCCCTCAGTCTGATTCTAGTTTGATCCTGGACTCTCAGTCTGATCCTAGTCTGATCGCGGACTCTCAGTCTGATCCCAGTCTGATCCCAGACTCTCAGATCCCCTCCCACCCTGATCCAAGTCTGATCCCGGACTCTCAGTCTGATCCCAGTCCCTCAGTCAGATGCCAGTCTGAAACCGATCCCTCAGTCTGATCCCAGTCTGATCCCGGACTCTCAGTCTGATCCCAGATTCTCAGTCTGATCCCAGTCTGATCCCGGACTCTCAGTCTGATCCTAGTCTCATCGCGGACTCTCAGTCTGATCCCAGTCTGATCCCGGACTCTCAGACCCCCTCCCACCCTGATCCCAGTCTGATCCCGGACTCTCAGTCTGATCCCGGTCCCTCAGTCTGATCCCAGTCTGATCCCGGACTCTCAGTCTGATCCCAGTCCCTCAGTCAGATGCCAGTCTGAAACCGATCCCTCAGTCTGATCCTAGTCTCATCGCGGACTCTCAGTCTGATCCCAGTCTGATCCCGGACTCTCAGACCCCCTCCCACCCTGATCCCAGTCTGATCCCGGACTCTCAGTCTGATCCCGGTCCCTCAGTCTGATCCCAGTCTGATCCCGGACTCTCAGTCTGATCCCAGATTCTCAGTCTGATACTGGTCCTTCAGTCTGATCCCAGTCTGATCCCGGACTCTCAGTCTGATCCTAGTCTCATCGCGGACTCTCAGTCTGATCCCAGTCTGATCCCGGACTCTCAGACCCCCTCCCACCCTGATCCCAGTCTGATCCCGGACTCTCAGTCTGATCCCAGATTCTCAGTCTGATACTGGTCCTTCAGTATGATCCCAGTCTGATCCCGGACTCTCAATCTGATCCTAGTCTCATCGCGGACTCTCAGTCTGATCCCAGTCTGATCCCGGACTCTCAGACCCCCTCCCACCCTGATCCCAGTCTGATCCCGGACTCTCAGTCTGATCCCGGTCCCTCAGTCTGATCCCAGTCTGATCCCGGACTCTCAGTCTGATCCCAGTCCCTCAGTCAGATGCCAGTCTGAAACCGATCCCTCAGTCCCGATCCCAGTCTGATGCCGGACTCTCAGTCCCACTCCCAGTCTGATCCCGGAATCTCAGCCCCACTCCCAGTCTGATCCTGGACTCTCAGTCCCGATCCCAGTTTGATCCCGGACTCTCAATTTGATCTCAGTCTGATCCCGTACTCTCAATCTGATCCCAGTCTGATCCCGGTCCCTCAGTCTGATTCCAGTTTGATCCCGGACTCTCAGTCTGATCCTAGTCTGATCGCGGACTCTCAGTCTGATCCCAGTCTGATCCCGGACTCTCAGTCTGATCCCAGTCTGATCCCGTTCTCTCAGTCCCGATGCCAGTCTGATCCCGGACTCTCAGTCTGATCCCAATCTGACCAAGGATACTCAGTCCCACTCCCACACTGATCCCGGACTCTCAGTCCCACTCCCAGTCTGATCCCGGACTCTCAGTCCCGATCCCAATCTGATCCCGATCTCTCAGTCTGATCCCAGTCTGACCCCGATCTCTCAATCTGATCCCGTTCTCTCAGTCCCGATCCCAGTCTGACCCCGTACTTTCAGTCTGATCCCAATCTGACCAAGGATACTCAGTTCCACTCCCACACTGATCCCGGACTCTCAGTCCCACTCCCAGTCTGATCCCGGACTCTCAGTCCCGATCCCAATCTGATCCCGATCTCTCAGTCTGATCCCAGTCTGACCCCGATCTCTCAATCTGATCCCAGCCTGATCCCGGACTATCAGTCCCCAGTCCGATCCCAATCTGATCCCGGACTCTCAGTCTGATCAAAGAAATCTCAGTCTGATCCCAGTCAGAACCCAGACTCTCAGTCTGATCCCAGTCTGAACCCAGACTCTCAGTCTGATCCCGGACTCTCAGTCTGATCCCTGACTGATCCTGGACTCTCAGTTCCACTCCCAGTCTGATCCCGGACTCTCAGTCCCACTCCCAGTCTGATCCTGGACTCTCAGTCCCACTCCCAGTCCGATCCCGGACTCTCAGTTTGATCCAAATCTGATCCCGGTCTCTCAGTCCCGATCCCATTCTGATCCCGGGCTCTCAGTCCCACTCCCAGTCTGATCCCGGAATCTCAGCCCCACTCCCAGTCTGATCCTGGACTCTCAGTCCCGATCCCAGTTTGATCCCGGACTCTCAATTTGATCCCAGTCTGATCCCAGACACTCAGTCCCACTCCCAGTCTGATACTGGACACTCAGTCTGATCCCAGTCTGATCCCGGTCCCTCAGTCTGATTCTAGTTTGATCCTGGACTCTCAGTCTGATCCTAGTCTGATCGCGGACTCTCAGTCTGATCCCAGTCTGATCCCAGACTCTCAGATCCCCTCCCACCCTGATCCAAGTCTGATCCCGGACTCTCAGTCTGATCCCAGTCCCTCAGTCAGATGCCAGTCTGAAACCGATCCCTCAGTCTGATCCCAGTCTGATCCCGGACTCTCAGTCTGATCCCAGATTCTCAGTCTGATCCCAGTCTGATCCCGGACTCTCAGTCTGATCCTAGTCTCATCGCGGACTCTCAGTCTGATCCCAGTCTGATCCCGGACTCTCAGACCCCCTCCCACCCTGATCCCAGTCTGATCCCGGACTCTCAGTCTGATCCCGGTCCCTCAGTCTGATCCCAGTCTGATCCCGGACTCTCAGTCTGATCCCAGTCCCTCAGTCAGATGCCAGTCTGAAACCGATCCCTCAGTCTGATCCTAGTCTCATCGCGGACTCTCAGTCTGATCCCAGTCTGATCCCGGACTCTCAGACCCCCTCCCACCCTGATCCCAGTCTGATCCCGGACTCTCAGTCTGATCCCGGTCCCTCAGTCTGATCCCAGTCTGATCCCGGACTCTCAGTCTGATCCCAGATTCTCAGTCTGATACTGGTCCTTCAGTCTGATCCCAGTCTGATCCCGGACTCTCAGTCTGATCCTAGTCTCATCGCGGACTCTCAGTCTGATCCCAGTCTGATCCCGGACTCTCAGACCCCCTCCCACCCTGATCCCAGTCTGATCCCGGACTCTCAGTCTGATCCCAGATTCTCAGTCTGATACTGGTCCTTCAGTATGATCCCAGTCTGATCCCGGACTCTCAATCTGATCCTAGTCTCATCGCGGACTCTCAGTCTGATCCCAGTCTGATCCCGGACTCTCAGACCCCCTCCCACCCTGATCCCAGTCTGATCCCGGACTCTCAGTCTGATCCCGGTCCCTCAGTCTGATCCCAGTCTGATCCCGGACTCTCAGTCTGATCCCAGTCCCTCAGTCAGATGCCAGTCTGAAACCGATCCCTCAGTCCCGATCCCAGTCTGATGCCGGACTCTCAGTCCCACTCCCAGTCTGATCCCGGAATCTCAGCCCCACTCCCAGTCTGATCCTGGACTCTCAGTCCCGATCCCAGTTTGATCCCGGACTCTCAATTTGATCTCAGTCTGATCCCGTACTCTCAATCTGATCCCAGTCTGATCCCGGTCCCTCAGTCTGATTCCAGTTTGATCCCGGACTCTCAGTCTGATCCTAGTCTGATCGCGGACTCTCAGTCTGATCCCAGTCTGATCCCGGACTCTCAGTCTGATCCCAGTCTGATCCCGTTCTCTCAGTCCCGATGCCAGTCTGATCCCGGACTCTCAGTCTGATCCCAATCTGACCAAGGATACTCAGTCCCACTCCCACACTGATCCCGGACTCTCAGTCCCACTCCCAGTCTGATCCCGGACTCTCAGTCCCGATCCCAATCTGATCCCGATCTCTCAGTCTGATCCCAGTCTGACCCCGATCTCTCAATCTGATCCCGTTCTCTCAGTCCCGATCCCAGTCTGACCCCGTACTTTCAGTCTGATCCCAATCTGACCAAGGATACTCAGTTCCACTCCCACACTGATCCCGGACTCTCAGTCCCACTCCCAGTCTGATCCCGGACTCTCAGTCCCGATCCCAATCTGATCCCGATCTCTCAGTCTGATCCCAGTCTGACCCCGATCTCTCAATCTGATCCCAGCCTGATCCCGGACTATCAGTCCCCAGTCCGATCCCAATCTGATCCCGGACTCTCAGTCTGATCAAAGAAATCTCAGTCTGATCCCAGTCAGAACCCAGACTCTCAGTCTGATCCCAGTCTGAACCCAGACTCTCAGTCTGATCCCGGACTCTCAGTCTGATCCCTGACTGATCCTGGACTCTCAGTTCCACTCCCAGTCTGATCCCGGACTCTCGGTCTGATCCCAGTCTGATCCCAGACACTCAGTCTGATCCCAGTTTGATCCCGGACTCTCAGTCTGATCCCAGTCTGATCCCGGACTCTCAGTCTGGTCCCAGTCTGATCCCGGATTCTCAGTCTGGTCCCAGTTTCATCCCGGACTCTCAGTCTGATCCTAGTTTGATCGCGGACTCTCAGTCTGATCCCAGTCTGATCCCGGACTCTCAGTCTGGTCCCAGTCTGATCCCGGATTCTCAGTCTGGTCCCAGTTTCATCCCGGACTCTCAGTCTGATCCTAGTTTGATCGCGGACTCTCAGTCTGATCCCAGTCTGATCCCGGACTCTCAGACCCCCTCCCACCCTGATCCCAGTCTGATCCCGGACTCTCAGACTGATCCCAATCTGATCGTGTAATCTCAGTCCCACTCCCAGTCCGATCCCGGATTCTCAGTCTGATCCCAGTCTGATCCCGGACTCTCAGTCTGATCCCAGTCCCTCAGTCAGATGCCAGTCTGAAACCGATCCCTCAGTCCCACTCCCAGTCTGATCCCAGACTCTCAGTCTGATCCCAGATTCTCAATCTGATCCCAGTCTGATACTGGTCCTTCAGTCTGATCCCAGTCTGATCCCGGACTCTCAGTCTGATCCTAGTCTCATCGCGGACTCTCAGTCTGATCCCAACCTGATCGTGTAATCTCAGTCCCAATCCCAGTCCGATCCCGGACTCTCAGTCCCACTCCCAGTCTGATCCCGGACTCTCAGTCCCACTCCCAGTCTGATCCCGGACTCTCAGTCCCGATCCCAGTCTGATCGCGGACTCTCAATCTGATCCCAGTCTGATACTGGACACTCAGTTTGATCCCAGTCTGATCCCGAACTCTCAGTCCCGATCCCAGTCTGATCCCAGACTCTCAATTTGATCCCAGTCTGATCCCGGACACTCAGTTCCACTCCCAGTCTGATACTGGACACTCAGTCCCACTCCCAGTCTGATCACAGACACTCAGTCTGATCCCAGTCTGATCCTCAACTCTCAGTCTGATACTGAACTCTCAGTCTGATCCCAGTCTGATCCCGAACTCTCAGTCCAATCCCAGTCTGATCCAGGACTCTCAATCTGTTCCCAGTCTGATCCCGGACTCTCAGTCTGATCCCAGTCTGATCCCGTTCTCTCAGTCCAGATCCCAGTCTGATCCCGGACTCTCAGTCTGATCCCAATCTGACCAAGGATACTCAGTCCCACTCCCAGTCTGAGCCCGGACTCTCAGTCCCACTCCCAGTCTGATCCCGGACTCTCAGTCCCGATCCCAGTCTGATCGCGGACTCGCAATCTGATCCCAGTCTGATACTGGACACTCAGTTTGATCCCAGTCTGATCCCGAACTCTCAGTCCCGATCCCAGTCTGATCCCAGACTCTCAATTTGATCCCAGTCTGATCCCGGACACTCAGTCCCACTCCCAGTCTGATACTGGACACTAAGTCCCACTCCCAATCTGATCACAGACTCTCAGTCTGATCCCAGTCTGATCCCGGACACTCAGTCTGATCCCTGACTGATCCTGGACTCTCAGTTCCACTCCCAGTCTGATCCCGGACTCTCGGTCTGATCCCAGTCTGATACCGGTCCTTCAGTCTGATCCCAGTCTGATCCCGGACTCTCAGTCTGATCCCAGTCTGATCCCGGACTCTCAGACCCCCTCCCACCCTGATCCCAGTCTGATCCTGGACTCTCAGTCTGATCCCGGTCCCTCAGTCTGATCCCAGTCTGATCCCGGACTCTCAGTCTGATCCCAGTCCCTCAGTCAGATGCCAGTCTGAAACCGATCCCTCAGTCTGATCCCAGTCTGATCCCGGACTCTCAGTCTGATCCCAGATTCTCAGTCTGATCCCAGTCTGATACCGGTCCTTCAGTCTGGTCCCTGTCTGATCCCGGATTCTCAGTCTGATCCTTGTCTCATCGCGGACTCTCAGTCTGATCCCGGACTCTCAGTCTGGTTCCAGTCTGATCCCGGATTCTCAGTCTGGTCCCAGTCTGATCCCGGATTCTCAGTCTGGTCTCAGTCTGATCCCTGACTGATCCTGGACTCTCAGTTCCACTCCCAGTCTGATCCCAGAATCTCGGTCTGATCCCAGTCTGATTCCAGACACTCAGTCTGATCCCAGACTGATCCCGGACTCTCAGTCTGATCCCAGTCTGATCCCGGACTCTCAGTCTGGTCCCAGTCTGATCCAGGATTCTCAGTCTGATCCCAGTCTGATCCCGGACTCTGTCTGATCCCAGTCTGATCCCGGACTCTCAGTCTGGTCCCAGTTTCATCCCGGACTCTCAGTCTGATCCTAGTTTGATCGCGGACTCTCAGTCTGATCCCAGTCTGATCCCGGACTCTCAGTCCCACTCCCAGTCTGATCCCGGACTCTCAGTCCCACTCCCAGTCTGATCTTGGACTCTCAGTCCCACTCCCAGTCCGATCCCGGACTCTCAGTTTGATCCCAATCTGACCCAAGATTCTCAGTCCCGATCCCAGTCTGATGCCGGACTCTCAGTCTGATCCCGGTCTCTCAGTCCCGATCCCATTCTGATCCCGGACTCTCAGTCCCACTCCCAGTCTGATCCCGGAATCTCAGCCCCACTCCCAGTCTGATCCTGGACTCTCAGTCCCGATCCCAGTTTGATCCTGGACTCTCAGTCCCGATCCCAGTTTGATCCCGGACTCTCAATTTGATCCCAGTCTGATCCCAGACACTCAGTCCCACTCCCAGTCTGATATTGGACACTCAGTCTGATCCCAGTCTGATCCCGGTCCCTCAGTCTGATTCTAGTTTGATCCCGGACTCTCAGTCTCATCCTAGTCTGATCGTGGACTCTCAGTCTGATCCCAGTCTGATCCCAGACTCTCAGATCCCCTCCCACCCTGATCCAAGTCTGATCCCGGTAACTCAGTCTGATCCCAGTCCCTCAGTCAGATGCCAGTCTGAAACCGATCCTTCAGTCTGATCCCAGTCTGATCCCGGACTCTCAGTCTGATCCCAGATTCTCAGTCTGATCCCAGTCTGATACCGGTCCTTCAGTCTGATCCCAGTCTGATCCCGGACTCTCAGTCTGATCCTAGTCTCATCGCGGACTCTCAGTCTGATCCCAGTCTGATCCCGGACTCTCAGTCCCACTCCCACTCTGATACTGGACACTCAGTCTAATCCTGGACTCTCAGTCTGATCCCAGGTTGCTCCCGGAAACTGAGTCCCACTCCCAGTCTGAGCCCAGACTCTCAGTCCCTGTCCCAGTCTGATCCCACTCCCAGTCTAATCCCAGACCTTCAGTCTGATCCCAGTCCGATCCCGGACTCTCTCACTCCCAGTCTGAAACCGAACTCTCAGTCCCACTGCCACTCTGATCCCGGAGTCTCAGCCCCACTCCCAGTCTGATCCCAGACTATCAGTCCCGATCCCAGTTTGATCCCGGACTCTCAATTTGATCTCAGTCTGATCCCGGACTCTCAGTCTGATCCCGGTCCCTCAGTCTGATCCAAGTCTGATCCCGGACTCTCAGTCTGATACCGGTCCTTCAGTCTGTTCCCAGTCTGATCCCGGACTCTCAGTCTGAACCCAGTCTGATCCCGTTCTCTCAGTCCCGATCCCAGTCTGATCCCGGACTCTCAGTCTGATCCCAATCTGACCAAGGATACTCAGTCCCACTCCCACACTGATCCCGGACTCTCAGTCCCACTCCCAGTCTGATCCCGGACTCTCAGTCCCGATCCCAATCTGATCCCGATCTCTCAGTCTGATCCCAGTCTGACCCCGATCTCTCAATCTGATCCCAGTCTGATCCCGTTCTCTCAGTCCCGATCCCAGTCTGATCCCGGACTTTCAGTCTGATCCCAATCTGACCAAGGATACTCAGTCCCACGCCCACACTGATCCCGGACTCTCAGTCCCACTCCCAGTCTGATCCCGGACTCTCAGCCCCGATCCCAATCTGATCCCGATCTCTCAGTCTGATCCCAGTCTGACCCCGATCTCTCAATCTGATCCCAGCCTGATCCCGGACTATCAGTCCCCAGTCCGATCCCAATCTGATCCCGGACTCTCAGTCTGATCAAAGAAATCTCAGTCTGATCCCAGTCAGATCCCAGACTCTCAGTCTGATCCCAGTCTGATCCCGGACACTCAGTCTAATCCCTGACTGATCCTGGACTCTCAGTTCCACTCCCAGTCTGATCCCGGACTCTCGGTCTGATCCCAGTCTGATCCCGGACTCTCAGTCTGATCCCAGTCTGATCCCGGACTCTCAGTCTGATCCCAGTCTGATCCCGGACTCTCAGTCTGATCCCAGTCTGATCCCGGACTCTCAGTCTGGTCCCAGTCTGATCCCGGATTCTCAGTCTGGTCCCAGTTTCATCCTGGACTCTCAGTCTGATCCTAGTTTGATCGCGGACTCTCAGTCTGATCCCAGTCTGATCCCGGACTCTCAGTCTGGTCCCAGTCTGATCCCGGATTCTCAGTCTGGTCCCAGTTTCATCCCGGACTCTCAGTCTGATCCTAGTTTGATCGCGGACTCTCAGTCTGATCCCAGTCTGATCCCGGACTCTCAGACCCCCTCCCACCCTGATCCCAGTCTGATCCCGGACTCTCAGACTGATCCCAGTCCCTCAGTCAGATACAAATCTGATACCGATCCCTCAGTCTGATCCCAGTCTGATCCCGGACTCTCAGTCTGATCCCAGTCTGATAACGGTCCCTCAGTCTGATCCCAGTCTGATCCCGGACTCTCAGTCTGATCCTAGTCTGATCGCGGACTCTCAGTCTGATCCCAGTCTGATCCCGGACTCTCAGTCTGTTCCCAGTTTGATCCCGATCTCTCAGTCTGATCCCAATCTGATCCCGGACTCTCAGATCCCCTCCGAGTCTGATCATCGGACTCTCAGTCTGATCCAAGTCTGATACCGATCCCTCAGTCTGATCCCAGTCTGATACCGCTCCTTCAGTCTGATCCCAGTCTGATCCCGGACTCTCAGTCTGATCCTAGTCTCATCGCGGACTCTCAGTCTGATCCCAGTCTGATCCCGGACTCTCAGACCCCCTCCCACCCTGATCCCAGTCTGATCCCGGACACCCAGTCTGATCCCGGTCCCTCAGTCTGATCCCAGTCTGATCCCGGACTCTCAGTCTGATTCCAGTTTGATCCAGGACTCTCAGTCCCGATCCCAATCTGATCCCAGACTCTCAGTCCCACTCCCACTCTGATACTGGACACTCAGTCTAATCCTGGACTCTCAGTCTGATCCCAGGTTGCTCCCGGAAACTGAGTCCCACTCCCAGTCTGAGCCCAGACTCTCAGTCCCTGTCCCAGTCTGATCCCACTCCCAGTCTAATCCCAGACCTTCAGTCTGATCCCCAGTCCGATTCTGGACTCTCTCACTCCCAGTCTGAAACCGAACTCTCAGTCCCACTGCCACTCTGATCCCGGAATCTCAGCCCCACTCCCAGTCTGATCCCAGACTATCAGTCCCGATCCCAGTTTGATCCCGGACTCTCAATTTGATCTCAGTCTGATCCCGGACTCTCAGTCTGATCCCAGTCTGATCCCGGTCCCTCAGTCTGATCCAAGTCTGATCCCGGACTCTCAGTCTGATACCGGTCCTTCAGTCTGTTCCCAGTCTGATCCCGGACTCTCAGTCTGATCCCAGTCTGATCCCGTTCTCTCAGTCCCGATCCCAGTCTGATCCCGGACTCTCAGTCTGATCCCAGTCTGATAACGGTCCCTCAGTCTGATCCCAGTCTGATCCCGGACTCTCAGTCTGATCCTAGTCTGATCGCGGACTCTCAGTCTGATCCCAGTCTGATCCCGGACTCTCAGTCTGTTCCCAGTTTGATCCCGATCTCTCAGTCTGATCCCAATCTGATCCCGGACTCTCAGATCCCCTCCGAGTCTGATCATCGGACTCTCAGTCTGATCCAAGTCTGATACCGATCCCTCAGTCTGATCCCAGTCTGATACCGCTCCTTCAGTCTGATCCCAGTCTGATCCCGGACTCTCAGTCTGATCCTAGTCTCATCGCGGACTCTCAGTCTGATCCCAGTCTGATCCCGGACTCTCAGACCCCCTCCCACCCTGATCCCAGTCTGATCCCGGACACCCAGTCTGATCCCGGTCCCTCAGTCTGATCCCAGTCTGATCCCGGACTCTCAGTCTGATTCCAGTTTGATCCAGGACTCTCAGTCCCGATCCCAATCTGATCCCGGACTCTCAGTCCCACTCCCACTCTGATACTGGACACTCAGTCTAATCCTGGACTCTCAGTCTGATCCCAGGTTGCTCCCGGAAACTGAGTCCCACTCCCAGTCTGAGCCCAGACTCTCAGTCCCTGTCCCAGTCTGATCCCACTCCCAGTCTAATCCCAGACCTTCAGTCTGATCCCAGTCCGATTCTGGACTCTCTCACTCCCAGTCTGAAACCGAACTCTCAGTCCCACTGCCACTCTGATCCCGGAATCTCAGCCCCACTCCCAGTCTGATCCCAGACTATCAGTCCCGATCCCAGTTTGATCCCGGACTCTCAATTTGATCTCAGTCTGATCCCGGACTCTCAGTCTGATCCCAGTCTGATCCCGGTCCCTCAGTCTGATCCAAGTCTGATCCCGGACTCTCAGTCTGATACCGGTCCTTCAGTCTGTTCCCAGTCTGATCCCGGACTCTCAGTCTGATCCCAGTCTGATCCCGTTCTCTCAGTCCCGATCCCAGTCTGATCCCGGACTCTCAGTCTGATCCCAATCTGACCAAGGATACTCAGTCCCACTTCCACACTGATCCCGGACTCTCAGTCCCACTCCCAGTCTGATCCCGGACTCTCAGTCCCGATCCCAATCTTATCCCGATCTCTCAGTCTGATCCCAGTCTGACCCCGATCTCTCAATCTGATCCCAGTCTGATCCCGTTCTCTCAGTCCCGATCTCAGTCTGATCCCGGACTTTCAGTCTGATCCCAATCTGACCAAGGATACTCAGTCCCACTCCCACACTGATCCCGGACTCTCAGTCCCACTCCCAGTCTGATCCCGGACTCTCAGTCTGATCCCAGTCTGACCCCGATCTCTCAATCTGATCCCAGCCTGATCCCGGACTATCAGTCCCCAGTCCGATCCCAATCTGATCCCGGACTCTCAGTCTGATCAAAGAAATCTCAGTCTGATCCCAGTCAGATCCCAGACTCTCAGTCTGATCCCAGTCTGATCCCGGACACTCAGTCTAATCCCTGACTGATCCTGGACTCTCAGTTCCACTCCCAGTCTGATCCCGGACTCTCGGTCTGATCCCAGTCTGATCCCAGACACTCAGTCTGATCCCAGTTTGATCCCGGACTCTCAGTCTGATCCCAGTTTGATCCCGGACTCTCAGTCTGATCCCAGTCTGATCCCGGACTCTCAGTCTGATCCCAGTCTGATCCCGGATTCTCAGTCTGGTCCCAGTTTCATCCTGGACTCTCAGTCTGATCCTAGTTTGATCGCGGACTCTCAGTCTGATCCCAGTCTGATCCCGGACTCTCAGTCTGGTCCCAGTCTGATCCTGGATTCTCAGTCTGGTCCCAGTTTCATCCCGGACTCTCAGTCTGATCCTAGTTTGATCACGGTCTCTCAGTCTGATCCCAGTCTGATCCCGGACTCTCAGACCCCCTCCCACCATGATCCCAATCTGATCCCGGACTCTCAGACTGATCCCAGTTCCTCAGTCAGATACAAATCTGATACCGATCCCTCAGTCTGATCCCAGTCTGATCCCGGACTCTCAGTCTGATCCCACTCTGATAACGGTCCCTCAGTCTGATCCCAGTCTGATCCCGGACTCTCAGTCTGATCCTAGTCTGATCGCGGACTCTCAGTCTGATCCCAGTCTGATCCCGGACTCTCAGTCTGATCCCAGTTTGATCCCGATCTCTCAGTCTGATCCCAATCTGATCCCGGACACTCAGATCCCCTCCGAGTCTGATCATCGGACTCTCAGTCTGATCCAAATCTGATACCGATCCCTCAGTCTGATCCCAGTCTGATACCGCTCCTTCAGTCTGATCCCAGTCTGATCCCGGACTCTCAGTCTGATCCTAGTCTCATCGCGGACTCTCAGTCTGATCCCAGTCTGATCCCGGACTCTCAGACCCCCTCCTACCCTGATCCCAGTCTGATCCCGGACTCCCAGTCTGATCCCGGTCCCTCAGTCTGATCCCAGTCTGATCCCGGACTCTCAGTCTGATTCCAGTTTGATCCAGGACTCTCAGTCCCGATCCCAATCTGATCCCGGACTCTCAGTCCCACTCCCACTCTGATACTGGACACTCAGTCTAATCCTGGACTCTCAGTCTGATCCCAGGTTGCTCCCGGAAACTGAGTCCCACTCCCAGTCTGAGCCCAGACTCTCAGTCCCTGTCCCAGTCTGATCCCACTCCCAGTCTAATCCCAGACCTTCAGTCTGATCCCAGTCCGATCCCGGACTCTCTCACTCCCAGTCTGAAACCGAACTCTCAGTCCCACTGCCACTCTGATCCCGGAATCTCAGACCCACTCCCAGTCTGATCCCAGACTATCAGTCCCGATCCCAGTTTGATCCCGGACTCTCAATTTGATCTCAGTCTGATCCCGGACTCTCAGTCTGATCCCAGTCTGATCCCGGTCCCTCAGTCTGATCCAAGTCTGATCCCGGACTCTCAGTCTGTTCCCAGTCTGATCCCGGACTCTCAGTCTGATCCCAGTCTGATCCCGTTCTCTCAGTCCCGATCCCAGTCTGATCCCGGACTCTCAGTCTGATCCCAATCTGACCAAGGATACTCAGTCCCACTCCCACACTGATCCCGGACTCTCAGTCCCACTCCCAGTCTGATCCCGGACTCTCAGTCCCGATCCCAATCTGATCCCGATCTCTCAGTCTGATCCCAGTCTGACCCCGATCTCTCAGTCTGATCCCAGTCTGATCCCGGACTCTCAGACCCCCTCCCACCCTGATCCCAGTCTGATCCCGGACGCCCAGTCTGATCCCGGTCCCTCAGTCTGATCCCAGTCTGATCCCGGACTCTCAGTCTGATTCCAGTTTGATCCAGGACTCTCAGTCCCGATCCCAATCTGATCCCGGACTCTCAGTCCCACTCCCACTCTGATACTGGACACTCAGTCTAATCCTGGACTCTCAGTCTGATCCCAGGTTGCTCCCGGAAACTGAGTCCCACTCCCAGTCTGAGCCCAGACTCTCAGTCCCTGTCCCAGTCTCATCCCACTCCCAGTCTAATCCCAGACCTTCAGTCTGATCCCAGTCTGATCCCGTTCTCTCAGTCCCGATCCCAGTCTGATCCCGGACTTTCAGTCTGATCCCAATCTGACCAAGGATACTCAGTCCCACTCCCACACTGATCCCGGACTCTCAGTCCCACTCCCAGTCTGATCCCGGACTCTCAGTCCCGATCCCAATCTGATCCCGATCTCTCAGTCTGATCCCAGTCTGACCCCGATCTCTCAATCTGATCCCAGTCTGAACCCGTTCTCTCAGTCCCGATCCCAATCTGATCCCGGACTTTCAGTCTGATCCCAATCTGACCAAGGATACTCAGTCCCACTCCCACACTGATCCAGGACTCTCAGTCCCACTCCCAGCCTGATCCCGGACTATCAGTCCCCAGTCCGATCCCAATCTGATCCCGGACTCTCAGTCTGATCAAAGAAATCTCAGTCTGATCCCAGTCAGATCCCAGACTCTCAGTCTGATCCCAGTCTGATCCCGGACACTTAGTCTAATCCCTGACTGATCCTGGACTCTCAGTTCCACTCCCAGTCTGATCCCGGACTCTCTGTCTGATCCCAGTCTGATCCCAGACACTCAGTCTGATCCCAGTTTGATCCCGGACTCTCAGTCTGATCCCAGTCTGATCCCGGACTCTCAGTCTGATCCCAGTCTGATCCCGGACTCTCAGTCTGATCCCAGTCTGATCCCGGACTCTCAGTCTGGTCCCAGTCTGATCCCGGATTCTCAGTCTGGTCCCAGTTTCATCCTGGACTCTCAGTCTGATCCTAGTTTGATCGCGGACTCTCAGTCTGATCCCAGTCTGATCCCGGACTCTCAGTCTGGTCCCAGTCTGATCCCGGATTCTCAGTCTGGTCCCAGTTTCATCCCGGACTCTCAGTCTGATCCTAGTTTGATCGCGGACTCTCAGTCTGATCCCAGTCTGATCCCGGACTCTCAGACCCCCTCCCACCCTGATCCCAGTCTGATCCCGGACTCTCAGACTGATCCCAGTCCCTCAGTCAGATACAAATCTGATACCGATCCCTCAGTCTGATCCCAGTCTGATCCCGGACTCTCAGTCTGATCCCAGTCTGATCCCGGACTCTCAGTCTGATCCCAGTTTGATCCCGATCTCTCAGTCTGATCCCAATCTGATCCCGGACTCTCAGATCCCCTCCGAGTCTGATCATCGGACTCTCAGTCTGATCCAAGTCTGATACCGATCCCTCAGTCTGATCCCAGTCTGATACCGCTCCTTCAGTCTGATCCCAGTCTGATCCCGGACTCTCAGTCTGATCCTAGTCTCATCGCGGACTCTCAGTCTGATCCCAGTCTGATCCCGGACTCTCAGACCCCCTCCCACCCTGATCCCAGTCTGATCCCTGACTCCCAGTCTGATCCCGGTCCCTCAGTCTGATCCCAGTCTGATCCCGGACTCTCAGTCTGATTCCAGTTTGATCCAGGACTCTCAGTCCCGATCCCAATCTGATCCCGGACTCTCAGTCCCACTCCCACTCTGATACTGGACACTCAGTCTAATCCTGGACTCTCAGTCTGATCCCAGGTTGCTCCCGGAAACTGAGTCCCACTCCCAGTCTGAGCCCAGACTCTCAGTCCCTGTCCCAGTCTGATCCCACTCCCAGTCTAATCCCAGACCTTCAGTCTGATCCCAGTCCGATCCCGGACTCTCTCACTCCCAGTCTGAAACCGAACTCTCAGTCCCACTGCCACTCTGATCCCGGAATCTCAGCCCCACTCCCAGTCTGATCCCAGACTATCAGTCCCGATCCCAGTTTGATCCCGGACTCTCAATTTGATCTCAGTCTGATCCCGGACTCTCAGTCTGATCCCAGTCTGATCCCGGTCCCTCAGTCTGATCCAAGTCTGATCCCGGACTCTCAGTCTGATACCGGTCCTTCAGTCTGTTCCCAGTCTGATCCCGGACTCTCAGTCTGATCCCAGTCTGATCCCGTTCTCTCAGTCCCGATCCCAGTCTGATCCCGGACTCTCAGTCTGATCCCAATCTGACCAAGGATACTCAGTCCCACTCCCACACTGATCCCGGACTCTCAGTCCCACTCCCAGTCTGATCCCGGACTCTCAGTCCCGATCCCAATCTGATCCCGATCTCTCAGTCTGATCCCAGTCTGACCCCGATCTCTCAATCTGATCCCAGTCTGATCCCGTTCTCTCAGTCCCGATCCCAGTCTGATCCCGGACTTTCAGTCTGATCCCAATCTGACCAAGGATACTCAGTCGCACTCCCACACTGATCCCGGACTCTCAGTCCCACTCCCAGTCTGATCCCGGACTCTCAGCCCCGATCCCAATCTGATCCCGATCTCTCAGTCTGATCCCAGTCTGACCCCGATCTCTCAATCTGATCCCAGCCTGATCCCGGACTATCAGTCCCCAGTCCGATCCCAATCTGATCCCGGACTCTCAGTCTGATCAAAGAAATCTCAGTCTGATCCTAGTCAGATCCCAGACTCTCAGTCTGATCCCAGTCTGATCCCGGACACTCAGTCTAATCCCTGACTGATCCTGGACTCTCAGTTCCACTCCCAGTCTGATCCCGGACTCTCGGTCTGATCCCAGTCTGATCCCAGACACTCAGTCTGATCCCAGTTTGATCCCGGACTCTCAGTCTGATCCCAGTCTGATCCCGGACTCTCAGTCTGATCCCAGTCTGATCCCGGACTCTCAGTCTGGTCCCAGTCTGATCCCGGATTCTCAGTCTGGTCCCAGTTTCATCCCAGACTCTCAGTCTGATCCTAGTTTGATCGCGGACTCTCAGTCTGATCACAGTCTGATCCTGGACTCTCAGACCCCCTCCCACCCTGATCCCAGTCTGATCCCGGACTCTCAGACTGATCCCAGTCCCTCAGTCAGATACAAATCTGATACCGATCCCTCAGTCTGATCCCAGTCTGATCCCGGACTCTCAGTCTGATCCCAGTCTGATAACGGTCCCTCAGTCTGATCCCAGTCTGATCCCGGACTCTCAGTCTGATCCTAGTCTGATCGCGGACTCTCAGTCTGATCCCTGTCTGATCCCGGACTCTCAGTCTGATCCCAGTTTGATCCCGATCTCTCAGTCTGATCCCAATCTGATCCCGGACTCTCAGATCCCCTCCGAGTCTGATCATCGGACTCTCAGTCTGATCCAAGTCTGATACCGATCCCTCAGTCTGATCCCAGTCTGATCCCGGACTCTCAGTCTGATCCCGGACTCCCAGTCTGATACCGGTCCCTCCGTCTGATCCCAGTCTGATCCCGGACTCTCAGTCTGATCCCAGTTTGATCCCGATCTCTCAGTCTGATCCCAATCTGATCCCGGACTCCCAGATCCCCTTCGAGTCTGATCATCGGACTCTCAGTCTGATCCTAGTTTGATCCCGGACTCTCAGTCTGATCCCAGTCTGATCCCGGTCCCTCAGTCTGATCCCAGTCTGATCCCGCACTCTCAGTCTGATCCCAGTCTGATCCCGGTCTCACAGTCTGATCCCTGTCTGATCCCAGACTCTGAGGCTGATCCCGGACTATCAGTCTGATCCCAGTCTGATCCTGGATTCTCAGTCTGATCCCAGTGAGATTCCGGACTCTCAGTCTGATCCCGAACTCTCAGTCTGATCCAAGTCTGATCCTGGACTCTCAGTCTGATCCCAGGTTGCTCCCGGAAACTGAGTCCCACTCCCAGTCTGATCCCGGACTCTCAGTCCCTGTCCCAGTCTGATCCCAGACCTTCAGTCTGATCGCAGTCCAATCCCGGACACTCAGTCCCACACCCAGTCTGATCCCGGACTCTCAGTCTGATCCCGGATTCTCAGTCTGGTCCCAGTCTGATCCCGGACTCTCAGTCTGATCCCAGTCTGATCCCGGACTCTCAGTCTGTCCCAATCTGATCGTGTAATCTCAGTCCCACTCCCAGTCCGATCCCGGACTCTCAGTCCCACTCCCAGTCTGATCCCGGACTCTCAGTCCCACTCCCAGTCTGATCCTGGACTCTCAGTCTGATCCCAATCTGATTGTGTAATCTCAGGCCCACTCCCAGTCTGATCCCAGACTCTCAGTCTGATCTTAGTCTGATTCCGGAATCTCGGTCTGATCCTAGTCTGATCCCGGACTCTAACTGATCTCGGAGTCAGTTTCACTCGCAGTCTGATCCCGGACTCAGTCCCACTCCCAGTCTGATCCCGGTGTCAGTCCCACTCCCGGTCTGATCCTGGAGTCAGTCTGAACCCCGTCTGATCCAAGTCTAATCCTAACTCTCAGTCTGATCCCAGACTCAGTCCCACTCCTGGTCTGATCCCAGACTCAGTCCCACTCCCGGTCTGATCCCAGAGTCAGTCCCACTCCCAGTCTGATCCCGGACTCAGTCCCACTCCCATTCTGATCCCGGTGTCAGTCCCACTCCCGGTCTGATCCCGGACTCAGTCCCACTCCCGGTCTGATCCCGGAGTCAGTCCCACTCCCAGTCTGATCCTGAACACTCAGTCCCACTCCCAGTCTGATCCCGGATTCAGTCCCACTCCCGGTCTCATCCTGGACACTCAGTCCCACTCCCGGTCTGATCTCAGACTCAGTCCCATTCCCAGTCTGATCCCGGAGTCAGTCCCACTCCCGGTCTGATCCCGGAGTCAATCTCACTCCTGGTCTGATCCCGGACTCAGTCCTACTCCCGGTCTGATCCCAGACTCAGTCCCACTCCCGGTCTGATCCCAGACTCAGTCTCACTCCCGGTCTGATCCCGGAGTCAGTCCCACTCCCGGTCTGATCCCAGACTCAGTCTCACTCCTGGTCTGATCCCGGAGTCAGTCCCACTCCCGGTCTGATCTTGGACTCAGTTCCACTCCCGGTCTGATCCCAGACTCAGTCCTACTCCCGGTCTGATCCCAGACTCAGTCCCACTCCCGGTCTGATCCCGGACTCAGTCCCACTCCCGGTCTGATCCCAGACTCAGTCCCACTCCCGGTCTGATCCCGGAGTCAGTCCCACTCCCGGTCTGATCCCAGACTCAGTCCCACTCCCGGTCTGATCCCGGAGTCAGTCCCACTCCCGGTCTGATCCCAGACTCAGTCCCACTCCCGGTCTGATCCCAGACTCAGTCCCACTCCCGGTCTGATCCTGCCCTGTTCCCAGCCTGAAAGCGGGGATGAAAATATCGGCAGTGTGTTTACAGCAGGGCGGGATGTTGGGGACTGTGTGATGGACAATTGTCGGGGATCTGGATTGAATACAGCCATGTCTTCTCTCTCAGGTTTGAAGCCCATGATCACCTCGGAGGGTTTGGAACTGACCCTTGCCACCAACCACCTGGGGCCATTCCTCCTGACAATGCTGCTGCTGGGTGAGTGATTGGCTCAGCATTGCTGACAATACAGCTCCATCAGGACACACAGAGCAGGCCCAGACTGGGCCCTGGTCCACAGGGGCATAACTGGAAAGCAGAGACATTCTGTTCAACGTGTAACCAACCTCGGTTAGACCCCCCTCAGATTGCTGTCACCAGTTCTGGTCTCCATTTTATAACAAGGTGTGGAGGCACTGGGAGGATGCAGACACCATTTATAAGGACCATACCAGAAGTGAGAAGCTCTATCAATCAGGACAGATTGAATAGGCTGGGGCACTTTTCTCCAGGAAAGAGAAATCTGAGAGTTGACCAGATTATAAAAGGCTTTGATGGAGTAGACAGACAGAGCGTGTCCCAGTTGTGGGAGAGACCAGAACAAGTGGCCATAAACATAAGACAGTCACTAAAAAGTCAAATGGGGAATTCAGGAGAAATCTCTTTACCCAGAGGGTACTGCGAAGGTGGAACTCTTTTGTTTATTATTCCTTCTTGCAAGGCCAGCATTTGTTGCCCTTGAGACAACAGAGTGTCTCGCTGGGCCATTGCTGTGGGTCTGGAGTCACGTATCGGCCAGACTGGGTAAGGGTGGCAGATTTCCCTCCCTGAAGAACATCAGTGAACCACCCGATAGTTCCATGGTCACCGTTACTGATATTAGCTATTTAATTGAGATTTATTTAATTAGGTGAGTTGAAATTGCTCAGTTGCCGTGATGGGATTTGAGCTCATGTTCCTCGCATCATTAATGCCGACCTCGGGATCACTAGGCCACTTACAGAAACACTCTGCTACAGTTCCGATCGAGTTCCACGTGGAGGGGTTGTGGCAAATTAATTACATGCATTTAAGGGGAATCTACGAGGGAGAAAGCAATAGAGGGGTATGTTACAAATCTAGAGACATACAGAGTGGGTTAAAGAAAAAAAGGGAGGTTTATGACAGATACTGAGAACTCAATACAGCACAAACCCGAGAGGAGTGTGGGAAGTCCGGAGCTGTAATTAAAAAGGAAATGAGCAAAGCAAGGCGAGGGTATGAAAACACTTTGGGTTTTCCTTGATTTTACTTGCCAAAGATGTTTTATAAATACATTAAGAGCAAGAGGATAACTAGAGAAAGTGTAGGGCCTATTGGAGACCATGAGGGTAACATATGTGTGGAGGGGGAAAACATGGGAATGATTCATAATGAATAGTTTGTATCTGTTTTCACAAAAGAGAGGGTTGATGCAGACATTGCAATCAGGGAGGAGGAGTGTGAAATATTAGATGAAATAAGCATAGTGAGAGAGGAAGGGTTTAGCAGCTTTGAAAGTGGATAAATCCCCAGGCCCAGATGAAATGTATCCCAAGCTGTTTGGAGAAGCTAGAGAGGAAATAGCAGAGGCTCTGACCATCATTTTCCAATCCTCTCTGGTTACAGGTGTGGTGAGGACTGCTAATGTAGTACCTTGGTTTAAGAAGGGAGAAAGGGATAGTCTGAGTAATTACAGGCCAGTCAGCCTAAACTCGGTGGTGGGAAAATTGTTGGAAAAATTCCTGAGGGACAGGATAAATCTACATTTAGAAAGAGTAATCAAGGACAGTCAGCACGGATTTGTTAAGGGAAGGTCGTGTCTGACTAACTTGATGGAATTTTTTGAGGAGGTAACCAGGAGGGTCGATGATGGCAGTGTGTATGATGTAGTGTATATAGACTTTAACAAGGCTTTTGATAAGGTCCCACATGGCCGACTGGTCACAAAACTTAAAGCCCATGGGATCCAGGGCAAAGTGACAAGTTGGATCCAAAATTGTCTCAGAGGCAGGAAGCAAAGGGTAATGGTCGATGAGTGTTTTTGTGACTGGAAGGATGTATCCAGTGGGGTTCCGCAGGGCTCAGTGCTGGATCTCTTGCTTTTTGTGGTATATATCAATGATTTAGACTTGTATGTTGGGGGTATGATTAAGACGTTTGCAGATGATACTAAAATTGGCCGTGTGGTTGATAATGATGAAGAAAGCTGTA
Organism: Pristiophorus japonicus; assembly: GCF_044704955.1. Lineage (NCBI taxonomy): Eukaryota > Metazoa > Chordata > Chondrichthyes > Pristiophoridae > Pristiophorus > Pristiophorus japonicus. The sequence continues at coordinate 390,386 of NW_027253194.1, forward strand.
GACTGCAGGAAGATATCGATGAACTGGTCAGGTGGGCAGAACAGCGGTAAATGGAATTCAATCTGGAGAAGTGTGAGGTAATGCATTTGGGGAGGGATAACAAGGCAAGGGAATACACAATAAATAGTAGGACACTGAGAAGTGTAGAGGACCAGAGGGACCTTGGAGTGCAGGTCCACAGATCCCTGGAGGTAGCAGGCCAGGGAGATAAAGTGGTTAAAAAGGCGTACGGAATACTTGCCTTTATTAGCCGAGGCATGGAATACAAGAGCTGGGAGGTTATGCGTGAACTGTATAATAACACTAGTTAGGCCACAGCTGGAGTACTGTGTGTGGTTCTGGTCACCACATTACAGGAAAGATGTGATTGTACTGGAGAGGGTACAGAGGAGATTTATGAAGATGTTGCCTGGACTGGAGAATTTTAGCTATGAGGAAAGATTGGATAGGGACATAGATTTAAGAACATAAGAACATAAGAATTAGGAACAGGAGTAGGCCATCTAGCCCCTCGAGCCTGCTCCGCCATTCAACAAGATCATGGCTGATCTGGCCGTGGACTCAGCTCCACTTACCCGCCTGCTCCCCATAACCCTTAATTCCCTCATTGGTTAAAAATCTATCTATCTGTGACTTGAATACATTCAATGAGCTAGCCTCAACTGCTTCCTTGGGCAGAGAATTCCACAGATTCACAACCCTCTGGGAGAAGAAATTCCTTCTCAAATCGGTTTTAAATTGGCTCCTCCGTATTTTGAGGCTGTGCCCCTTAGTTCTAGTCTCCCCGACCAGTGGAAACAACCTCTCTGCCTCTATCTTGTCTATCCCTTTCATTATTTTAAATGTTTCTATAAGATCACCCCTCATCCTTCTGAACTCCAACGAGTAAAGACCCAGTCTACTCAATCTATCATCATAAGGTAACCCCCTCATCTCCGGAATCAGCCTAGTGAATCGTCTCTGTACCCCCTCCAAAGCTAGTATATCCTTCCTTAAGTAAGGTGACCAAAACTGCACGCAGTACTCCAGGTGCGGCCTCACCAATACCCTATACAGTTGCAGCAGGACCTCCCTGCTTTTGTACTCCATCCCTCTCGCAATGAAGGCCAACATTCCATTCGCCTTCCTGATTACCTGCTGAACCTGCAAACTAACTTTTTGGGATTCATGCACAAGGACCCCAGGTCCCTCTGCACCGCAGCATGTTGTAATTTATCCCCATTCAAATAATATTCCCTTTTACTGTTTTTTCCCCAAGGTGGATGACCTCACACTTTCCGACATTGTATTCCATCTGCCAAACCTTAGCCCATTCACTTAACCTATCCAAATCTCTTTGCAGCCTCTCTGTGTCCTCTACACAACCCGCTTTCCCTCTAATCTTAGTGTCATCTGCAAATTTTGTTACACTACACTCTGTCCCCTCTTCCAGGTCATCTATGTATATTGTAAACAGTTGTGGTCCCAGCACCGATCCCTGTGGCACACCACTAACCACCGATTTCCAACCCGAAAAGGACCCATTTATCCCGACTCTCTGCTTTCTGTTAGCCAGCCAATTCTCGATCCATGCTAATACATTTCCTCTGACTCCGCGTACCTTTATCTTCTGCAGTAACCTTTTGTGTGGCACCTTATCGAATGCCTTTTGGAAATCTAAATACACCACATCCATCGGTACACCTCTATCCACCATGCTCGTTATATCCTCAAAGAATTCCAGTAAATTAGTTAAACATGATTTCCCCTTCATGAATCCATGTTGCGTCTGCTTGATTGCACTATTCCTATCTAGATGTCCCGCTATTTCTTCCATAATGATAGTTTCAAGCATTTTCCCCACTACAGATGTTAAACTAATCGGCCTATAGTTACCTGCCTTTTGTCTGCCCCCTTTTTTAAACAGAGGCGTTACATTAGCTGCTTTCTAATCCGCTGGTACCTCCCCAGAGTTCAGAATTTTGGTAGATTATAACGAATGCATCTGCTATAACTTCCGCCATCTCTTTTAATACCCTGGGATGCATTTCATCCGGACCAGGGGACTTGTCTACCTTCAGTCCCATTAGCCTATCCAGCACTACCCCCCTAGAGATAGTGATTGTCTCAAGGTCCTCCCTTCCCACATTCCTGTGGCCTGCAAATTTTGGCATGGTTTGTGTGTCTTCCACTGTGAAGACCGAAGCAAAATAATTGTTTAAGGTCTCAGCCATTTCCACATTTCCCATTATTAGATCCCCCTTCTCATCTTCTAAGGGACCAACATTTACTTTAGTCACTCTCTTCCGTTTTATATATCTGTAATGGCTTTTGCTATCTGTTTTTATGTTTTGCGCAAGTTTACTTTCGTAATTTATCTTTCCTTTTTTTATTGCTTTCTTAGTCATTCTTTGCTGTCGTTTAAAATTTTCCCAATCTTCCAGTTTCCCACTAATCTTGGCCACCTTATACGCATTGGTTTTTAATTTGATACTCTCCTTTATTTCCTTGGTTATCCACGGCTGGTTATCCCTTCTCTTACTGCCCTTCTTTTTCACTGGAATATATTTTTGTTGAGCACTATGAAAGAGCTCCTTAAAAGTCCTCCACTGTTCCTCAATTGTGCCACCGTTTAGTCTGTGTTTCCAGTCGACTTAGCCAACTCTGCCCTCATCCCACTGTAGTCCCCTTTGTTTAAGCATAGTACGCTCATTTGAGACACTACTTCCTCACCCTCAATCTGTATTACAAATTCAACCATACTGTGATCACTCATTCCGAAAGGATCTTTTACGAGGAGATTGTTTATTTTTCCTGTCTCATTACACAGGACCAGATCTAAGATAGCTTGCTCCCTTGTAGGTTCTGTAACATACTGTTCTAAGAAACAATCCCGTATGCATTCTATGAATTCCTCCTCAAGGCTACTCCGTGCGATTTGATTTGACCAATCGATATGTAGGTTAAAATCCCCCATGATTACTGCCATTCCTTTTTCACATGCCTCCATTATTCCCTTGATTATTGCCCGCCCCACCGTGAAGTTATTATTTGGGGCCTATAAACTACGCCCACCAGTGACTTTTTCCCCTTACTATCTCTAATCTCCACCCACAATGATTCAACATTTTGTTCATTAGAGCCAATATCATCTCTCACAACTGCCCTGATATCATCCTTTATTAACAGAGCTACCCCACCTCCTTTCCCTTCTTGTCTATCTTTCCGAATCGTCAGATATCCCTGTATGTTTAATTCCCAGTCTTAGCCACCCTGCAACCACGTTTCTGTAATGGCCACCAAATCATACCCATTTGTAATGATTTGTGCCGTCAACTCATTTACTTTATTTCGAATGCTGCGTGTGTTTAGGTAGAGTATTTTAATCCGAGTTTTTAAACCATGATTTTTAGTTTTGACCCCTCCTGCAGCCCCTTTATATTTATACATATTGTCCCTTCCTGTCACCTTGTGGTTTACACTTACCCCAGTGCTACTCTGCTCTGTTGCCTCCTGCCTTTTGCATTCTTTCTTGGGGTCCTGTTCATCTGAGCTCTCACCCATTCTAACTAGCTCAGAGCCCTCTCCTGGGTTCCGAATACTCCTCGCATTGAGGCACCGAGCTTTCATGCTTGCCTTTTTATTACACTTTGACCCTTTAGAATTTTGCTGTACAGTGGCCCTTTTTGTTTTTTGCCTTGGGTTTCTCTGCCCTCCACTTTTCCTCATCTCCTTTCTGTCTTTTGCTTCTGTCTCCATTTTGTTTCCCTCTGTCTCCCTGCATTGGTTCCCATCCCCCTGCCATATTAGTTTAACTCCTCCCCAACAGCACTAGCAAACACTCCCCCTAGGACATTGGTTCCGGTCCTGCCCAGGTGCAGACCGTCCGGTTTGTACTGGTCCCACCTCCCCCAGAACCGGTTCCAATGTCCCAGGAATTTGAATCCCTCCCTGCTGCACCACTGCTCAAGCCACGTATTCATCTGAGCTATCCTGTGATTCCTACTCTGACTAGCACGTGGCACTGGTAGCAATCCCGAGATTACTACTTTTGAGGTCCTACTTTTTAATTTAGCTCCTAGCTCCTTAAATTCGTCTCGTAGGACCTCATCCCTTTTTTTACTTATATCGTTGGTACCAATGTGCACCACGACAACTGGCTGTTCCACCCTCCCTTTTCAGAATGTCCTGCACCCGATTTGTCCAGATTTGCTGAAGAGCTCACAGAATGCACGGATTGTGAATGTGTCTTCGATGAATCACAGTAACTGGTGGGAGGTTTAGAGGGGATTTGAGGGGCAATGTCTTCACCCAGAGGGTGGTGGGGGTCTGGAACTCACGGCCTGAAAGGGTGGTAGAGGCAGAAACCCTCACCACATTTAAACAGTACCTGGATGTGCTCCTGAAGTGCTGTAACCCACAGGGCTACGGACCGAGAGCTGGGAAGTGGGATTAGGCTGGGTAGCTCTTGGTTGGCCGGCACGGACACGATGGGCCGAATGGCCTCCTTCCGTGCTGTAAATTTCTCTGGTTGCATGTTGATGGGGTGAGATAAAGTACAGTGGGGAAGGCTGGGGTGGAGCATGAGGTATAGAATGGGCCAAATGGTCTCTCTCTGGGCAGGACACTATGACACATTCACGCTGTGCTGTGCAGGTGTCTGGGGTTCCCGCCATGGGACCTTCTGCTCATGCACGACACGTTGAAATGGCTGCACTGTCTGTTAAAGGGGCTGTGTGGCCACAGAAATAATCAGCGGGAACACTGATTCTGTGTCATTCCATGTTGTTCCGTCACAATGTCGTGTCATTTCCAGATTTGCTGAAGAGGTCACAGAATGCACGGATTGTGAATGTGTCTTCGATGAATCACAGAAAGGGGAAGATAGACTTCAGGCAGATGAGAGGCCAGAATCTGCCGAGCTCCAGGGGAGAAGTGATGTACAACAACACCAAACTAATGAATGTCCTGTTCACACTGGAGCTGTCCAATCAACTGTGCCGCACAGGTAGGGACCGGGGAGTGGGCTCAGTGTTCACTCTGACACTCAATACTGTGCATGTACGAGGGGTATAATGATTTGCAAAATCTGGTTAAGTGCATAAGAAGTAGGATCAGGAGTCATTCGGCCCCTCGAGCCTGCTCCGCCATTCAATAAGATCATGGCTGATCTTTGACCTCAACTCCACTTTCCTGTCCTGTCCCCATATCAACAAAGGCAGACATTGACGATGAGATTCAGCATCGCCTCTAGTGCGCCAGTGCAGCCTTCGGCCGTCTGAGGAAAAGAGTGTTTGAAGACCAGGCCCCCAAATCTACCACCAAGCTCATGGTCTACAGGGCTGTAGTAATACCCACCCTCCTGTATGGATCTGAGGCATGGACCATGTACAGAAGGTACCTCACCCCCAGCTCATGGCCTACAGGGCTGTAGTAATACCCACCCTCCTGTATGACCCAGAGACATGGACCATGTACAGTAGACACCTCACCCCCAGCTCATGGTCTACAGGGCTGTAGTAATACCCACCCTCCTGTATGGCCCAGAGACATGGACCATGTACAGTAGGTACCTCACCCCCAGCTCATGGTCTACAGGGCTGTAGTAATACCCACCCTCCTGTATGGATCTGAGGCATGGACCATGTACAGAAGGTACCTCACCCCCAGCTCATGGTCTACAGGGCTGTAGTAATACCCACCCTCCTGTATGGCCCAGAGACATGGACCATGTACAGTAGACACCTCACCCCCAGCTCATGGTCTACAGGGCTGTAGTAATACCCACCCTCCTGTATGGATCTGAGGCATGGACCATGTACAGTAGGTACCTCACCCCCAGCTCATGGTCTACAGGGCTGTAGTAATACCCACCCTCCTGTATGGCCCAGAGACATGGACGATGTATAGAAGGCACCTCAAGTCGCTGGAGATATATCACCAACGATATCTCCGCAAGATCCTGCAAATCCCCTGGGAGGACAGGTGCACCAACATCAGTGTCCTCGACCAGGCCAACATCCCCAGCATTGAAGCACTGACCACACTCGATCAGCTTCGCTGGGCAGGCCACATAGTTCGCAGGCCAGATACGAGACTCCCAAAGCAAATGCTTTATGTGGAGCTCCGTCATGGTAAACGAGCCAAAGGAGGACACTGGAAACGTTATAAGGACACCCTCAAAGCCTCCCTGCTAAAGTGTGACATCACCACTGACACCTGGGAGACCCTGGCCGCAGACCGCCCGAGGTGGAGAAAGTCCATCCGGGAGGGCGCTGAGTTCTTCGAGTCTCAACGCAAAGAGCATGAAGGGGTCAGGCGCAGGCAGCGGAAGGAGCGCGCGGCAAACCAGCCCCGCCCACCCCTTCCCTCGACCAATGTCTGTCCCACCTGTAACAGGGTCTGTGGCTCTCGTATCGGACTGTTCAGCCACCGGAGAACTCACTTTGGGAGTGGAAGCAAGTCCTCCTCGATCCCGAGGGACTGCCTGTGATGATGATGATCCCTTGATTCCTTTAGTATTGAATGTACTCAAAGACTGAGCTTCCACAGCCCTCTGGGGCAGAGAATTCCAAAGATTCACCACCCTCTGAGTGAAGACATTTCTCCTCATCTCAGTCCTAAATGGGCGAGCCCTTATCCTGAGACTGTGAGCCCTGGTTCTAGACTCTCCAGCCCGGGGAAACATCCTCCCTGCATCTATTGTGTCAAGCCCTCTAAGAATTTGATACGTTTCATTGTGATCACCTCTGATTCTTCTAAACTCCAAAGAATATAGGCCAAATCTACACAATCTCTCCTTATAGGACAACCCTCTCACCCCAGGAATCAGTCTGGTTAACCCTCATTGCGCCGCCTCTAAGGCAAGTATATCCTTCCTTAGGTAAGGAGACCAAAACTGTACGCGGTAAGCCAGGTATGCTCTCACCAATGTCCGATATAATTGCAGCAAGACACCTTACTCTTATACTCCAGCCCCCTTTGCAATTAAAAATCACAGAGATGAACTTCAGCAATTGTACATCCCTGTCTGGAGTAAAAATAAAACGGGGAAGGTGGCTCAACCGTGGCTAACAAGGGAAATTAAAGATAGTGTTAAATCCAAGGAAGAGGCATATAAATTGGCCAGAAAAAGCAGCAAACCTGAGGACTGGGAGAAATGTAGAATTCCGCAGAGGAGGACAAAGGGTTTCATTAAGAGGGGGAAAATAGAGTATAAGAGGAAGCTTGCCGGGAACATAAAAACTGACTGCAAAAGCTTCTATAGATATGTGAAGAGAAAAAGATTAGTGAAGACAAATGTAGGTCCCTTGCAGTCAGATTCAGGTGAATTTATAATGGGGAACAAGGAAATGGCAGACATATTGAACACATACTTTGGTTCTGTCTTCACGAAGGAAGACACAAATAACCTTCCGGATGTACTAGGGGACAGTGGGTCGAGTGAGAAGGAGGAACTGAAAGATATTCTTATTAGGCAGGAAATTATGTTAGGGAAATTGATGAGACTGAAGGCTGATAAATCCCCGGGGCCTGATAGTCTGCATCCCAGAGTACTTAAGGAAGTGGCCCTAGAAATAGTGGATGCATTGGTGATCATTTTCCAACAGTCTATCGACTCTGGATCAGTTCCTATGGACTGGAGGGTAGCTAATGTAAAACCACTTTTTAAAAAAGGACGGAGAGAGAAAGTGGGTGATTATAGACCGGTTAGCCTGACATCAATAATGGGGAAAATGTTGGAATCAATCACTAAAGATGAAATAGCAACGCATTTGGAAAGCAGTGACAGGATCAGACCAAGTCAGCATGGATTTATGAAAGGGAAATCATGCTTGACAAATCTTCTGGAATTTTATGAGGATGTAACTAGTAGAGTGGACAAGGGAGAACCAGTGGATGTGGTGTATTTGGACTTTCAAAAGGCTTTTGACAAGGTCCCACACAAGAGATTGGTGTGCAAAATCAAAGTACATGGTATTGGGGGTAATATACTGACGTGGATAGAGAACTGGTTGGCAGACAGGAAGCAGAGAGTTGGGATAAACAGGTTCTTTTCAGAATGGCAGGCAGTGACTAGTGGAGTGCCGCAGGGCTCAGTGCTGGGACCCCAGCTATTTACAATATACATTAATGATTTGGATGAGGGAATTGAGTGCAATATCTCCAAGTTTGCAGATGACACTAAGTTGGGTGGCGGTGTGAGCTGTGAGGAGGATGCTAAGAGGCTGCAGGGTGACTTGGACAGGTTAGGTGAGTGGGCAAATGTGTGGCAGATGCAGTATAATGTGGATAAATGTGAGGTTATCCACTTTGGGAGCAAAAACAAGAAGACAGAATATTATCTGAATGGTGACAGATTAGGAAAAGGGGAGGTGCAACGAGACCTGGGTGTCATGGTACATCAGTCATTGAAAGTTGGCATGCAGATACAGCAGGTGGTGAAGAAGGCAAATGGTATGTTGGTCTTCATAGCGAGGGCATTTGAGTACAGGAGCAGGGAGGTCTTACTGCAGTTGTACAGGGCCTTGGTGAGGCCTCACCTGGAATATTGTGTTCAGTTTTGGTCTCCTAATCTGAGGAAGGACATTCTTGCTATTGAGGGAGTGCAGCGAAGGTTCACCAGACTGATTCCCGGGGTGGCAGGACTGACATATAAGGAGAGACTAGATCAACTGGGCCTTTATACACTGCAGTTTAGAAGGATGAGAGGAGATCTCATAGAAACATATAAGATTCTGACGGGACGGGACAGGTTAAATGCAGGAAGAATGTTCCCGATGTTGGGGAAGTCCAGAACCAGGGGACACAGTCTAAGGATAAGAGGTAGGCCATTTAGGACTGAGATGAGGAGAAACTTCTTCAGTCAGAGAGTTGTTAACCTGTGGAATTCCCTGCTGCAGAGAGTTGTTGATATCAGTTCATTGGATATATTCAAGAGGGAGTTAGATATGGTCCATACGGCAAAAGGGATCAAGGGGTATGGAGAGAAAGCAGGAAAGGGGTACTGAGGGAATGATCAGCCATGATCATATTGAATGGTGGTGCAGGCTCGAAGGGCCGAATGGCCTACTCCTGCTCCTATTTTCTATGTTTCTATGTTTCTAATATGCCATTTGCCTTCCCTATTGCTTGCTGTAACTGCGTGCTAACTCTCTGTGTTTACTGTACGAGGATACCTAACTCTGTGTTTCCTGTACGCGGATACCTAACTCTATGTTTCCTGTACGCGGATACCTAACTCTGTGTTTCCTGTACGCGGATACCTAATTCTGTGTTTCCTGTACGCGGATACCTAACTCTGTTTCCTGTACGAGGATACCTAACTCTGTGTTTCCTGTACGAGGATACCCAACTCTGTGTTTCCTGTACGAGGATACCTAACTCTGTGTTTCCTGTATGAGGATACCTAACTCTTTCTTTCCTGTACGAGGATACCTAACTCTCTGTTTCCTGTACGAGGATAGCTAACTCTGTGTTTCCTGTACGAGGATACCTAACTCTGTGTTTTCTGTACGAGGATACCTAACTCTGTGTTTCCTGTACGAGGATAACTAACTCTGTGTTTCCTGTTTGAGGATACCTCACTCTGTGTTTCCTGTACGATGATACAAAACTCTGTGTTTCCTGTACGAGGATAACTAACTCTGTGTTTCCTGTACGAGGATACCTAACTCTGTGTTTCCTGTACGAGGATACCTAACTCTGTGTTTCCTGTACGAGGATACTTAACTCTGTGTTTCCTGTACGAGGATACCTAACTCTGTGTTTCCTGTACGAGGATACCTAACTCTGTGTTTCCATTGCGAGGATACCTAACTCTGTGTTTCCTGTACGCGGATACCTAACTCTATGTTTCCTGTACGAGGATACATAACTCTGTGTTACCTGTACGCGGATACCTAACTCTGTGTTTCCTGTACGCGGATACTTAACTCTGTGTTTCCGTACGAGGATACCTAACTCTCTGTGTTTCCTGTACGAGGATACCTAACTCTGTGTTTCCTGTATGAGGATACCTAACTCAGTGATTCCTGTACGAGGATGCCTAACTCTGTGTTTCCTGTACGAGGATAACTAACTCTGTGTTTCCTGTACGAGGATACCTAACTCTGTGTTTCCTGTACGAGGATAACTAACTCTGTGTTTCCTGTACGAGGATACCTAACTCTCTGTGTTTCCTAGTACGAGGATACCTAACTCTGTGGTTACTGTACGAGGATACCTAACTCTGTGTTTCCATTACGAGGATGCCTAACTCTGTGTTTCCTGTACGATGATACATAACTCTGTGTTTCCTGTACGAGGATAACTAACTCTGTGTTTCCTGTACGAGGATAACTAACTCTGTGTTTCCTGTACGAGGATACCTAACTCTCTGTGTTCCCTGTACGAGGATACCTAACTCTGTGTTTCCATTACGAGGATACCTAACTCTGTGTTTCCTGTACGAGGATACCTAACTCTGTGTTTCGTGTACGAGGATACCTAACTCTGTGTTTCCTGTACGAGGATACCTAACTCTGTGTTTCGTGTACGAGGATACCTAACTCTGTGTTTCCTGTACGATGATACATAACTCTGTGTTTCCTGTACGAGGATAACTAACTCTGTGTTTCCTGTACGAGGATAACTAACTCTGTGTTTCCTGTACGAGGATACCTAACTCTCTGTGTTCCCTGTACGAGGATACCTAACTCTGTGTTTCCATTACGAGGATACCTAACTCTGTGTTTCCTGTACGAGGATACCTAACTCTGTGTTTCGTGTACGAGGATACCTAACTCTGTGTTTCCTGTATGAGGATACCTAACTCTGTGTTTCCTGTATGAGGATACCTAACTCTGTGTTTCCTGTACGAGGATACCTAACTCTGTTTTTCCTGTATGAGGATACCTAACTCTGTGTTTCCTGTACGAGGATACCTAACTCTGTTTTTCTGTACGAGGATACCTAACTCTGTGTTTCCTGTACGAGGATAACTAACTCTGTGTTTCCTGTACGAGGATACCTAACTCTGCGCTTCCTTTATGAGGATACCTAACTCAGTGTTTCCTGTACGAGGATGCCTAACTCTGTGTTTCGTATATGAGGATACCTAACTCTGTGTTTCCTGTACGCGGATACCTAACTCTGTGTTTCCTGTACGAGGATACCTAACTCTGTGTTTCCATTACAAGCATACCTAACTCTGTGTTTCCTGTACGAGGATACCTAACTCTGTGTTTCCTGTACGATGATACCTAACTCTCTGTGTTCCGTGTACGAGGATACCTAACTCTGTGTTTGCATTACGAGGATACCTAACTCTGTGTTTCCTGTACGAGGATACCTAACTCTGTGTTTCCTGTACGAGGATACCTAACTCTGTGTTTCCTGTACGAGGATACCTAACTCTGTGTTTCCTGTACGATGATACCTAACTCTCTGTGTTCCGTGTTCGAGGATACCTAACTCTGTGTTTCCATTACGAGGATACCTAACTCTGTGTTTCCTGTACGAGGATACCTAACTCTGTGTTTCCTGTACGAGGATACCTAACTTTGTGTTTCCTGTACGAGGATACCTAACTTTGTGTTTCCTGTACGAGGATACCTAACTCTGTGTTTCCTGTACGAGGATACCAAACTCTGTGTTTCGTGTACGAGGATACCTAACTCTGTGTTTCCTGCACGAGGCTACCTAACTCTGCGCTTCCTGTATGAGGATACCTAACTCTGTGTTTCCTGTACGAGGATACCTAACTCAGTGTTTCGTGTACGAGGACAACTAACTCTCTGTGTTTCCTGTACGAGGATACCTAACTCTGTGTTTCCTGTACGAGGATACCTAACTCTGTGTTTCCTGTACGAGGATACCTAACTCTGTGTTTCCTGTATGAGGATATCAAACTCTGTGTTTCCTGTACGAGGATACCTAACTCTGTATTTCCTCTATGAGGATATCAAACTCTGTGTTTCCTGTACGAGGATACCTAACTCTGTATTTCCTCTATGAGGATACCAAACTCTGTGTTTCCTGTACGAGGATACCTAACTCTCTGTGTTTCCTGTACGAGGATACCTAACTCTGTCTTTCCATTACGAGGATACCAAACTCTGTGTTTCCTGTATGAGGATACCTAACTCTGTTTTTCCTGTATGAGGATACCTAACTCTGTGTTACCTGTACGAGGATACCTAACTCTGTTTTTCCTGTACGAGGATACCTAACTCTGTGTTTCCTGTACGAGGATATCTAACTCTGTGTTTCCTGTACGAGGATACCTAACTCTGTGTTTCCTGTACGAGGATCCCTAACTCTCTGTGTTTCCTGTACGAGGATACCTAACTCTGTGTTTCCTGTACGCGGATACCTAACTCTATGTTTCCTGTACGAGGATACCTAACTCTGTGTTTCCTGTACGCGGATACTTAACTCTGTGTTTCCTGTAAGAGGATACCTAACTCTCTGTGTTTCCTGTACGAGGATACCTAACTCTGTGCTTCCTGTATGAGGATACCTAACTCAGTGATTCCTGTACGAGGATGCCTAACTCTGTGTTTCCCGTACGAGGATAACTAACTCTGTGTTTCCTGTACGAGGATACCTAACTCTGTGTTTCCTGTACGAGGATACCTAACTCTGTGTTTCCTGTACGAGGATACCTAACTCTGTGTTTCCTGTACGATGATACATAACTCTGTGTTACCTGTACGCGGATACCTAACTCTGTGTTTCCTGTACGCGGATACTTAACTCTGTGTTTCCGTACGAGGATACCTAACTCTGTGTTTCCTGTACGATGATACATAACTCTGTGTTTCCTGTACGAGGATAACTAACTCTGTGTTTCCTGTACGAGGATAACTAACTCTGTGTTTCCTGTACGAGGATACCTAACTCTCTGTGTTCCCTGTACGAGGATACCAAACTCTCTGTGTTTCCTGTACGAGGATACCTAACTCTGTGTTTCCTGTATGAGGATACCTAACTCAGTGATTCCTGTACGAGGATGCCTAACTCTGTGTTTCCTGTACGAGGATACCTAACTCTGTGTTTCCTGTACGAGGATACCTAACTCTGTGTTTCCTGTATGAGGATATCAAACTCTGTGTTTCCTGTACGAGGATACCTAACTCTGTATTTCCTCTATGAGGATATCAAACTCTGTGTTTCCTGTACGAGGATACCTAACTCTGTATTTCCTCTATGAGGATACCAAACTCTGTGTTTCCTGTACGAGGATACCTAACTCTCTGTGTTTCCTGTACGAGGATACCTAACTCTGTCTTTCCATTACGAGGATACCAAACTCTGTGTTTCCTGTATGAGGATACCTAACTCTGTTTTTCCTGTATGAGGATACCTAACTCTGTGTTACCTGTACGAGGATACCTAACTCTGTTTTTCCTGTACGAGGATACCTAACTCTGTGTTTCCTGTACGAGGATATCTAACTCTGTGTTTCCTGTACGAGGATACCTAACTCTGTGTTTCCTGTACGAGGATCCCTAACTCTCTGTGTTTCCTGTACGAGGATACCTAACTCTGTGTTTCCTGTACGCGGATACCTAACTCTATGTTTCCTGTACGAGGATACCTAACTCTGTGTTTCCTGTACGCGGATACTTAACTCTGTGTTTCCTGTAAGAGGATACCTAACTCTCTGTGTTTCCTGTACGAGGATACCTAACTCTGTGCTTCCTGTATGAGGATACCTAACTCAGTGATTCCTGTACGAGGATGCCTAACTCTGTGTTTCCCGTACGAGGATAACTAACTCTGTGTTTCCTGTACGAGGATACCTAACTCTGTGTTTCCTGTACGAGGATACCTAACTCTGTGTTTCCTGTACGAGGATACCGAACTCTGTGTTTCCTGTACGATGATACATAACTCTGTGTTACCTGTACGCGGATACCTAACTCTGTGTTTCCTGTACGCGGATACTTAACTCTGTGTTTCCGTACGAGGATACCTAACTCTGTGTTTCCTGTACGATGATACATAACTCTGTGTTTCCTGTACGAGGATAACTAACTCTGTGTTTCCTGTACGAGGATACCTAACTCTCTGTGTTCCCTGTACGAGGATACCTAACTCTGTGTTTCCATTACGAGGATACCGAACTCTGGGTTTCCTGTACGAGGATACCTAACTCTGTGTTTCCATTGCGAGGATACCTAACTCTGTGTTTCCTGTACGAGGATACATAACTCTGTGTTACCTGTACGCGGATACCTAACTCTGTGTTTCCTGTACGCGGATACTTAACTCTGTGTTTCCGTACGAGGATACCAAACTCTCTGTGTTTCCTGTATGAGGATACCTAACTCTGTGTTTCCATTACGAGGATGCCTAACTCTGTGTTTCCTGTATGAGGATACCTAACTCTGTGCTTCCTGTACGAGGATAACTAACTCTGTGTTTCCTGTACGAGGATACCTAACTCTGTGTTTCCTGTACGAGGATAACTAACTCTGTGTTTCCTGTACGAGGATACCTAACTCTGTGTTTCCTGTACGAGGATACCTAACTCTGTGTTTCCTGTACGAGGATAACTAACTCTGTGTTTCCTGTACGAGGATACCTAACTCTGTGTTTCCTGTACGAGGATACCTAACTCTGTGTTTCCTGTACGAGGATACCTAACTCTGTGTTTCCTGTACGAGGATACCTAACTCTGTGTTTCCATTACGAGGATACCTAACTCTCTGTGTTCCCTGTACGAGGATACCTAACTCTGTGTTTCCTGTACGAGGATAACTAACTCTGTGTTTCCTGTACGAGGATACCTAACTCTGTGTTTCCTGTACGAGGATACCTAACTCTGTGTTTACTGTATGAGGATACCTAACTCTGTTTTTCTGTACGAGGATACCTAACTCTGTTTTTCTGTACGAGGATACCTAACTCTGTTTTTCTGTACGAGGATACCTAACTCTGTGTTTCCTGTACGAGGATAACTAACTCTGTGTTTCCTGTACGAGGATACCTAACTCTGTGTTTCCTGTACGAGGATACCTAACTCTGTGTTTCCTGTACGAGGATAACTAACTCTGTGTTTCCTGTACGAGGATACCTAACTCTGTGTTTCCTGTACGAGGATAACTAACTCTGTGTTTCCTGTACGAGGATACCTAACTCTGTGTTTCCTGTACGAGGATACCTAACTCTCTGTGTTTCCTGTACGATGATACATAACTCTGTGTTTCCTGTACGAGGATAACTAACTCTGTGTTTCCTGTACGAGGATACCTAACTCTGTGTTTCCTGTACGAGGATACCTAACTCTGTGTTTCCATTACGAGGATACCTAACTCTGTGTTTCCTGTACGAGGATACCTAACTCTGTGTTTACTGTATGAGGATACCTAACTCTGTTTTTCTGTACGAGGATACCTAACTCTGTTTTTCTGTACGAGGATACCTAACTCTGTGTTTCCTGTACGAGGATAACTAACTCTGTGTTTCCTGTACGAGGATACCTAACTCTGTGTTTCCTGTACGAGGATACCTAACTCTGTGTTTCCTGTACGAGGATAACTAACTCTGTGTTTCCTGTACGAGGATACCTAACTCTGTGTTTCCTGTACGAGGATACCTAACTCTGTGTTTCCTGTACGAGGATACCTAACTCTGTGTTTCGTATATGAGGATACCTAACTCTGTGTTTCCTGTATGAGGATACCTAACTCTGTGTTTCCTGTACGAGGATAACTAACTCTGTGTTTCCTGTACGAGGATAACTAACTCTGTGTTTCCTGTACGAGGATACCTAACTCTGTGTTTCCTGTACGAGGATACCTAACACTGTGTTTCCTGTACGAGGATACCTAACTCTGTGTTTCCTGTACGAGGATACCTAACTCAGTGTTTCCTGTACGAGGATGCCTAACTCTGTGTTTCGTATATGAGGATACCTAACTCTGTGTTTCCTGTATGAGGATACCTAACTCTGTGTTTCCTGTACGAGGATACCTAACTCTGTGTTTCCATTACGAGGATAGCTTACTCTGTGTTTCCATTACAAGGATACCTAACTCTGTGTTTCCTGTGCGAGGATACCTAACTCTGTGTTTCCTGTACGAGGATACCTAACTCTGTGTTTCCTGTACGATGATACCTAACTCTGTGTTTCCTGTACGAGGATAACTAACTCTGCGTTTCCTGTACGAGGATAAGTAACTCTGTGTTTCCTGTATGAGGATACCTAACTCTGTGTTTCCTGTACGAGGATACCTAACTCTCTGTGTTCCGTGTACGAGGATACCTAACTCTGTGTTTCCATTACGAGGATACCTAACTCTGTGTTTCCTGTACGAGGATACCTAACTCTGTGTTTCCTGTACGAGGATACCTAACTTTGTGTTTCCTGTACGAGGATACCTAACTTTGTGTTTCCTGTACGAGGATACCTAACTCTGTGTTTCCTGTACGAGGATACCAAACTCAGTGTTTCGTGTACGAGGATACCTAACTCTGTGTTTCCTGCACGAGGCTACCTAACTCTGCGCTTCCTGTATGAGGATACCTAACTCAGTGTTTCGTGTACGAGGACAACTAACTCTCTGTGGATTCTGTACGAGGATACCTAACTCTGTGTTTCCTGAACGAGGATAACTAACTCTATGTTTCCTGTATGAGGATACCTAACTCTGTGTTTCCTGTACGAGGATACCTAACTCAGTGTTTCGTGTACGAGGACAACTAACTCTCTGTGGATTCTGTACGAGGATACCTAACTCTGTGTTTCCTGTACGAGGATACCTAACTCTGTGTTTCCTGTACGAGGATAACTAACTCTGTGTTTCCTGTACGAGGATACCTAACTCTGTGTTTCCTGTACGAGGATACCTAACTCTGTGTTTCCTGTACGAGGATAACTAACTCTGTGTTTCCTGTACGAGGATAACTAACTCTATGTTTCCTGTATGAGGATACCTAACTCTGTGTTTCCTGTACTAGGATACCGAACTCTGTGTTTCCTGTACGAGGATAACTAACTCTATGTTTCCTGTATGAGGATACCTAACTCTGTGTTTCCTGTACGAGGATACCTAACTCTGTGTTTCCTGTACGAGGATAACTAACTCTATGTTTCCTGTATGAGGATACCTAACTCTGTGTTTCCTGTACGAGGATACCTAACTCTCTGTGTTTCCTGTATGAGGATACCTAACTCTGTATTTCCTGTACGAGGATACCTAACTCTCTGTATTTCCTGTACGAGGATAACTAACTCTGTGTTTCCATTACGAGGATACCTAACTCTATGTTTCCTGTACGAGGATACCTAACTCTGTGTTTCCTGTACGAGGATACCTAACTCTATGTTTCCTGTACGAGGATACCTAACTCTGTGTTTCCTGTACGAGGATACCTAACTCTATGTTTCCTGTACGAGGATACCTAACTCTGTGTTTCCTGTACGAGGATACCTAACTCTGTGTTTCCTGTACGAGGATAACTAACTCTGTGTTTCCTGTGCGAGGATACCTAACTCTGTGTTTCCTGTACGACGATACCTAACTCTGTGTTTCCTGTACGAGGATAACTAACTCTGTGTTTCCTGTACGACGATACCTAACTCTGTGTTTCCTGTACGAGGATAACTAACTCTGTGTTTCCTGTACAAGGATAACTAACTCTGTGTTTCCTGTACGAGGATACCGAACTCTGTGTTTCCTGTACGAGGATAACTAACTCTCTGTGTTACCTATACGAGGATACAGAACTCTGTGTTTCCTGTACGAGGATAACTAACTCTGTGTTTCCTGTACGAGGATACCTAACTCTGTGTTTCCTGTACGAGGATACCGAACTCTGTGTTTCCTGTACGAGGATAACTAACTCTCTGTGTTACCTGTACGAGGATACAGAACTCTGTGTTTCCTGTACGAGGATACCTAACTCTCTGTGTTTCGTGTACGAGGATACCTAACTCTGTGTTTCCTGTGCGAGGATACCTAACTCTCTGTGTTTCCTGTACGAGGATACCTAACTCTGTGGAATCTGTAGGAGGATACCTAACTCTGTGTTTCCTGTACGAGGATACCTATCTCTGTGTTTCCTGTACGAGGATACCTAACTCTGTGTTTCCTGTACGAGGATACCTAACCCTGTGTTTCCTGTACGAGGATACCTAACTCTGTGTTTCCTGTATGAGGATACCGAACTCTGTGTTTCCTGTACGATGATAACTAACTCTGTGTTTCCTGTACGAGGATACCTAACCCTGTGTTTCCTGTACGAGGATACCTAACTCTGTGTTTCCTGTATGAGGATACCTAACCCTGTGTTTCCTGTACGAGGATACCTAACTCTGTGTTTCCTGTACGATGATAACTAACTCTGTGTTTCCTGTACGATGATAACTAACTCTGTGTTTCCTGTACGAGGATACCTACCTCTGTGTTTCCTGTATGAGGATACCTAACTCTGTGTTTCCTGTACGAGGATACCTAACTCTGTGTTTCCTGTACGAGGATACCTAACTCTCTGTGTTTCCTGTACGCGGATAACTAACTCTCTGTGTTACCTGTACGAGGATACATAACTCTGTGTTTCCTGTACGAGGATAACTAACTCTATGTTTCCTGTATGAGGATACCTAAATCTGTGTTTCCTGTACGAGGATACCTAACTCTGTGTTTCCTGTACGAGGATACCTAACTCTGTGTTTCCATTACAAGCATACCTAACTCTGTGTTTCCTGTACGAGGATACCTAACTCTGTGTTTCCTGTACGAGGATACCTAACTCTGTGTTTCCTGTACGATGATACCTAACTCTCTGTGTTCCGTGTACGAGGATACCTAACTCTGTGTTTCCATTACGAGGATACCTAACTCTGTGTTTCCTGTACGAGGATACCTAACTCTGTGTTTCCTGTACGAGGATACCTAACTTTGTGTTTCCTGTACGAGGATACCTAACTTTGTGTTTCCTGTACGAGGATACCTAACTCTGTGTTTCCTGTACGAGGATACCAAACTCTGTGTTTCGTGTACGAGGATACCTAACTCTGTGTTTCCTGCACGAGGCTACCTAACTCTGCGCTTCCTGTATGAGGATACCTAACTCTGTGTTTCCTGTACGAGGATACCTAACTCAGTGTTTCGTGTACGAGGACAACTAACTCTCTGTGTTTCCTGTACGAGGATACCTAACTCTGTGTTTCCTGTACGAGGATACCTAACTCTGTGTTTCCTGTACGAGGATACCTAACTCTGTGTTTCCTGTATGAGGATATCAAACTCTGTGTTTCCTGTACGAGGATACCTAACTCTGTATTTCCTCTATGAGGATACCAAACTCTGTGTTTCCTGTACGAGGATACCTAACTCTCTGTGTTTCCTGTACGAGGATACCTAACTCTGTCTTTCCATTACGAGGATACCAAACTCTGTGTTTCCTGTATGAGGATACCTAACTCTGTTTTTCCTGTATGAGGATACCTAACTCTGTGTTACCTGTACGAGGATACCTAACTCTGTTTTTCCTGTACGAGGATACCTAACTCTGTGTTTCCTGTACGAGGATATCTAACTCTGTGTTTCCTGTACGAGGATACCTAACTCTGTGTTTCCTGTACGAGGATCCCTAACTCTCTGTGTTTCCTGTACGAGGATACCTAACTCTGTGTTTCCTGTACGCGGATACCTAACTCTATGTTTCCTGTACGAGGATACCTAACTCTGTGTTTCCTGTACGCGGATACTTAACTCTGTGTTTCCTGTAAGAGGATACCTAACTCTCTGTGTTTCCTGTACGAGGATACCTAACTCTGTGCTTCCTGTATGAGGATACCTAACTCAGTGATTCCTGTACGAGGATGCCTAACTCTGTGTTTCCCGTACGAGGATAACTAACTCTGTGTTTCCTGTACGAGGATACCTAACTCTGTGTTTCCTGTACGAGGATACCTAACTCTGTGTTTCCTGTACGAGGATACCTAACTCTGTGTTTCCTGTACGATGATACATAACTCTGTGTTACCTGTACGCGGATACCTAACTCTGTGTTTCCTGTACGCGGATACTTAACTCTGTGTTTCCGTACGAGGATACCTAACTCTGTGTTTCCTGTACGATGATACATAACTCTGTGTTTCCTGTACGAGGATAACTAACTCTGTGTTTCCTGTACGAGGATACCTAACTCTCTGTGTTCCCTGTACGAGGATACCTAACTCTGTGTTTCCATTACGAGGATACCGAACTCTGGGTTTCCTGTACGAGGATACCTAACTCTGTGTTTCCATTGCGAGGATACCTAACTCTCTGTGTTCCCTGTACGAGGATACCTAACTCTGTGTTTCCATTACGAGGATACCTAACTCTGTGTTTCCTGTACGAGGATAACTAACTCTGTGTTTCCTGTACGAGGATACCTAACTCTGTGTTTCCTGTACGAGGATACCTAACTCTGTGTTTCCTGTACGAGGATACATAACTCTGTGTTACCTGTACGCGGATACCTAACTCTGTGTTTCCTGTACGCGGATACTTAACTCTGTGTTTCCGTACGAGGATACCAAACTCTCTGTGTTTCCTGTACGAGGATACCTAACTCTGTGTTTCCTGTACGAGGATACCTAACTCTCTGTGTTCCCTGTACGAGGATACCTAACTCTGTGTTTCCATTACGAGGATACCTAACTCGGTGTTTCCTGTATGAGGATACCGAACTCTGTGTTTCCTGTACGATGATACCTAACTCTGTGTTTCCATTACGAGGATAACTAACTCTGTGTTTCCTGTACGACGATACCTAACTCTGTGTTTCCTGTACGAGGATAACTAACTCTGTGTTTCCTGTACGAGGATACCTAACTCTGTGTTTCCTGTACGAGGATACCTAACTCTGTGTTTACTGTATGAGGATACCTAACTCTGTTTTTCTGTACGAGGATACCTAACTCTGTGTTTCCTGTGCGAGGATACCTAACTCTGTGTTTCCTGTACGAGGATACCTAACTCTGTGTTTCCTGTACGAGGATACCTAACTCTGTGTTTCCTGTACGAGGATAACTAACTCTGTGTTTCCTGTACGAGGATACCTAACCCTGTGTTTCCTGTACGAGGATACCTAACTCTGTGTTTCCTGTACGAGGATAACTAACTCTCTGTGTTTCCTGTACGAGGATAACTAACTCTGTGTTTCCTGTACGAGGATAACTAACTCTGTGTTTCCTGTACGAGGATACCTAACTCTGTGTTTCCTGTACGATGATACATAACTCTGTGTTTCCTGTACGAGGATAACTAACTCTGTGTTTCCTGTACGAGGATACCTAACTCTGTGTTTCCTGTACGAGGATAACTAACTCTGTGTTTCCTGTACGAGGATAACTAACTCTGTGTTTCCTGTACGAGGATACCTAACTCTGTGTTTCCTGTACGATGATACATAACTCTGTGTTTCCTGTACGAGGATAACTAACTCTGTGTTTCCTGTACGAGGATACCTAACTCTGTGTTTCCTGTACGAGGATACCTAACTCTGTGTTTCCATTACGAGGATACCTAACTCTGTGTTTCCTGTACGAGGATAACTAACTCTGTGTTTCCTGTACGAGGATACCTAACTCTGTGTTTCCTGTACGAGGATACCTAACTCTGTGTTTACTGTATGAGGATACCTAACTCTGTTTTTCTGTACGAGGATACCTAACTCTGTTTTTCTGTACGAGGATACCTAACTCTGTGTTTCCTGTACGAGGATAACTAACTCTGTGTTTCCTGTACGAGGATACCTAACTCTGTGTTTCCTGTACGAGGATACCTAACTCTGTGTTTCCTGTACGAGGATAACTAACTCTGTGTTTCCTGTACGAGGATACCTAACTCTGTGTTTCCTGTACGAGGATACCTAACTCTGTGTTTCCTGTACGAGGATACCTAACTCTGTGTTTCGTATATGAGGATACCTAACTCTGTGTTTCCTGTATGAGGATACCTAACTCTCTGTGTTTCCTGTAAGAGGATACCTAACGCTCTGTGTTTCCTGTACGAGGATACCTAACTCTGTGTTTCCTGTACGCGGATACCTAACTCTGTGTTTCCTGTACGAGGATACCTAACTCTGTGTTTCCTGTACGAGGATACCTAACTCTGTGTTTCCTGTACGAGGATACCTAACTCTGTGTTTCCTGTACGATGATACCTAACTCTGTGTTTCCTGTACGAGGATAACTAACTCTGTGTTTCCTGTACGAGGATAACTAACTCTGTGTTTCCTGTACGAGGATACCTAACTCTGTGTTTCCTGTACGAGGATACCTAACACTGTGTTTCCTGTACGAGGATACCTAACTCTGTGTTTCCTGTACGAGGATGCCTAACTCTGTGTTTCGTATATGAGGATACCTAACTCTGTGTTTCCTGTATGAGGATACCTAACTCTGTGTTTCCTGTACGAGGATACCTAACTCTGTGTTTCCTGTATGAGGATACCTAACTCAGTGTTTCCTGTACGAGGATGCCTAACTCTGTGTTTCGTATATGAGGATACCTAACTCTGTGTTTCCTGTATGAGGATACCTAACTCAGTGTTTCCTGTACGAGGATGCCTAACTCTGTGTTTCGTATATGAGGATACCTAACTCTGTGTTTCCTGTATGAGGATACCTAACTCTGTGTTTCCTGTACGAGGATACCTAACTCTGTGTTTCCATTACGAGGATAGCTTACTCTGTGTTTCCATTACAAGGATACCTAACTCTGTGTTTCCTGTGCGAGGATACCTAACTCTGTGTTTCCTGTACGAGGATACCTAACTCTGTGTTTCCTGTACGATGATACCTAACTCTGTGTTTCCTGTACGAGGATAACTAACTCTGCGTTTCCTGTACGAGGATAAGTAACTCTGTGTTTCCTGTATGAGGATACCTAACTCTGTGTTTCCTGTACGAGGATACCTAACTCTCTGTGTTCCGTGTACGAGGATACCTAACTCTGTGTTTCCATTACGAGGATACCTAAATCTGTGTTTCCTGTACGAGGATACCTAACTCTGTGTTTCCTGTACGAGGATACCTAACTTTGTGTTTCCTGTACGAGGATACCTAACTTTGTGTTTCCTGTACGAGGATACCTAACTCTGTGTTTCCTGTACGAGGATACCAAACTCAGTGTTTCGTGTACGAGGATACCTAACTCTGTGTTTCCTGCACGAGGCTACCTAACTCTGCGCTTCCTGTATGAGGATACCTAACTCTGTGTTTCCTGTACGAGGATACCTAACTCAGTGTTTCGTGTACGAGGACAACTAACTCTCTGTGGATTCTGTACGAGGATACCTAACTCTATGTTTCCTGTACGAGGATACCTAACTCTGTGTTTCCTGTACGACGATACCTAACTCTGTGTTTCCTGTACGAGGATAACTAACTCTGTGTTTCCTGTACGAGGATAACTAACTCTATGTTTCCTGTATGAGGATACCTAACTCTGTGTTTCCTGTACTAGGATACCGAACTCTGTGTTTCCTGTACGAGGATAACTAACTCTATGTTTCCTGTATGAGGATACCTAACTCTGTGTTTCCTGTACGAGGATACCTAACTCTGTGTTTCCTGTATGAGGATACCTAACTCTCTGTGTTTCCTGTAAGAGGATACCTAACGCTCTGTGTTTCCTGTACGCGGATACCTAACTCTGTGTTTCCTGTACGCGGATACCTAACTCTGTGTTTCCTGTACGAGGATACCTAACTCTGTGTTTCCTGTACGAGGATACCTAACTCTGTGTTTCCTGTACGAGGATACCTAACTCTGTGTTTCCTGTATGAGGATACCTAACTCTCTGTGTTTCCTGTAAGAGGATACCTAACGCTCTGTGTTTCCTGTACGCGGATACCTAACTCTGTGTTTCCTGTACGCGGATACCTAACTCTGTGTTTCCTGTACGCGGATACCTAACTCTGTGTTTCCTGTACGAGGATACCTAACTCTGTGTTTCCTGTACGAGGATACCTAACTCTGTGTTTCCTGTACGAGGATACCTAACTCTGTGTTTCCTGTACGATGATACCTAACTCTGTGTTTCCTGTACGAGGATAACTAACTCTGTGTTTCCTGTACGAGGATAACTAACTCTGTGTTTCCTGTACGAGGATACCTAACTCTGTGTTTCCTGTACGAGGATACCTAACTCTATGTTTCCTGTACGAGGATACCTAACTCTGTGTTTCCTGTACGAGGATACCTAACTCTATGTTTCCTGTACGAGGATACCTAACTCTGTGTTTCCTGTACGAGGATACCTAACTCTGTGTTTCCTGTACGAGGATAACTAACTCTGTGTTTCCTGTGCGAGGATACCTAACTCTGTGTTTCCTGTACGAGGATACCTAACTCTGTGTTTCCTGTACGACGATACCTAACTCTGTGTTTCCTGTACGAGGATAACTAACTCTGTGTTTCCTGTACGACGATACCTAACTCTGTGTTTCCTGTACGAGGATAACTAACTCTGTGTTTCCTGTACAAGGATAACTAACTCTGTGTTTCCTGTACGAGGATACCGAACTCTGTGTTTCCTGTACGAGGATAACTAACTCTCTGTGTTACCTATACGAGGATACAGAACTCTGTGTTTCCTGTACGAGGATAACTAACTCTGTGTTTCCTGTACGAGGATACCTAACTCTGTGTTTCCTGTACGAGGATACCGAACTCTGTGTTTCCTGTACGAGGATAACTAACTCTCTGTGTTACCTGTACGAGGATACAGAACTCTGTGTTTCCTGTACGAGGATACCTAACTCTCTGTGTTTCGTGTACGAGGATACCTAACTCTGTGTTTCCTGTGCGAGGATACCTAACTCTCTGTGTTTCCTGTACGAGGATACCTAACTCTGTGGAATCTGTAGGAGGATACCTAACTCTGTGTTTCCTGTACGAGGATACCTATCTCTGTGTTTCCTGTACGAGGATACCTAACTCTGTGTTTCCTGTACGAGGATACCTAACCCTGTGTTTCCTGTACGAGGATACCTAACTCTGTGTTTCCTGTATGAGGATACCGAACTCTGTGTTTCCTGTACGATGATAACTAACTCTGTGTTTCCTGTACGAGGATAACTAACTCTATGTTTCCTGTATGAGGATACCTAACTCTGTGTTTCCTGTACGATGATAACTAACTCTGTGTTTCCTGTACGAGGATACCTAACCCTGTGTTTCCTGTACGAGGATACCTAACTCTGTGTTTCCTGTATGAGGATACCTAACCCTGTGTTTCCTGTACGAGGATACCTAACTCTGTGTTTCCTGTACGATGATAACTAACTCTGTGTTTCCTGTACGATGATAACTAACTCTGTGTTTCCTGTACGAGGATACCTACCTCTGTGTTTCCTGTATGAGGATACCTAACTCTGTGTTTCCTGTACGAGGATACCTAACTCTGTGTTTCCTGTACGAGGATACCTAACTCTCTGTGTTACCTGTACGAGGATACATAACTCTGTGTTTCCTGTACGAGGATAACTAACTCTATGTTTCCTGTATGAGGATACCTAAATCTGTGTTTCCTGTACGAGGATACCTAACTCTGTGTTTCCTGTACGAGGATACCTAACTCTCTGTGTTTCCTGTACGAGGATCCTAACTCTGTGTTTCCTGTACGCGGATACTTATCTCTGTGTTTCCTGTACGAGGATACTTATCTCTGTGTTTCCTGTACGAGGATACCTAACTCTGTGTTTCCATTGCGAGGATACCTAACTCTGTGTTTCCTGTACGAGGATACATAACTCTGTGTTACCTGTACGCGGATACCTAACTCTGTGTTTCCTGTACGCGGATACTTAACTCTGTGTTTCCGTACGAGGATACCAAACTCTCTGTGTTTCCTGTACGAGGATACCTAACTCTGTGTTTCCTGTACGAGGATACCTAACTCTGTGTTTCCTGTACGAGGATACCTAACTCTCTGTGTTCCCTGTACGAGGATAACTAACTCTGTGTTTCCATTACGAGGATGCCTAACTCTGTGTTTCCTGTATGAGGATACCGAACTCTGTGTTTCCTGAACGAGGATACCTAACTCTGTGTTTCCTGTACGAGGATACCTAACTCTGTGTTTCCTGTATGAGGATACCGAACTCTGTGTTTCCTGAACGAGGATACCTACCTCTGTGTTTCCTGTACGAGGATACCTAACTCTGTGTTTACTGTACGAGGATACCTAACTCTGTGTTTCCTGTACGAGGATAACTAACTCTGTGTTTCCTGTACGAGGATACCTAACTCTGTGTTTACTGTACGAGGATACCTAACTCTGTTTTTCTGTACGAGGATACCTAACTCTGTTTTTCTGTACGAGGATACCTAACTCTGTGTTTCCTGTACGAGGATAACTAACTCTGTGTTTCCTGTACGAGGATACCTAACTCTGTGTTTCCTGTACGAGGATAACTAACTCTGTGTTTCCTGTACGAGGATACCTAACTCTGTGTTTCCTGTACGAGGATAACTAACTCTGTGTTTCCTGTACGAGGATAACTAACTCTGTTTTTCTGTACGAGGATACCTAACTCTGTGTTTCCTGTACGAGGATAACTAACTCTGTGTTTCCTGTACGAGGATACCTAACTCTGTGTTTCCTGTACGATGATACATAACTCTGTGTTTCCTGTACGAGGATAACTAACTCTGTGTTTCCTGTACGAGGATACCTAACTCTGTGTTTCCATTACGAGGATACCTAACTCTGTGTTTCCTGTACGAGGATACCTAACTCTGTGTTTCCTGTACGAGGATACCTAACTCTGTGTTTCCTGTATGAGGATACCTAACTCTGTTTTTCTGTACGAGGATACCTAACTCTGTTTTTCTGTACGAGGATACCTAACTCTGTGTTTCCTGTACGAGGATACCTAACTCTGTGCTTCCTGTACGAGGATAACTAACTCTGTGTTTCCTGTACGAGGATACCTAACTCTGTGTTTCCTGTACGAGGATACCTAACTCTGTGTTTCGTATATGAGGATACCTAACTCTGTGTTTCCTGTATGAGGATACCTAACTCTCTGTGTTTCCTGTAAGAGGATACCTAACGCTCTGTGTTTCCTGTACGAGGATACCTAACTCTGTGTTTCCTGTACGCGGATACCTAACTCTGTGTTTCCTGTACGAGGATACCTAACTCTGTGTTTCCTGTACGAGGATACCTAACTCTGTGTTTCCTGTACGAGGATACCTAACTCTGTGTTTCCTGTACGATGATACCTAACTCTGTGTTTCCTGTACGAGGATAACTAACTCTGTGTTTCCTGTACGAGGATAACTAACTCTGTGTTTCCTGTACGAGGATACCTAACTCTGTGTTTCCTGTACGAGGATACCTAACACTGTGTTTCCTGTACGAGGATACCTAACTCTGTGTTTCCTGTATGAGGATACCTAACTCAGTGTTTCCTGTACGAGGATGCCTAACTCTGTGTTTCGTATATGAGGATACCTAACTCTGTGTTTCCTGTACGAGGATACCTAACTCTGTGTTTCCATTCCGAGGATAGCTTACTCTGTGTTTCCATTACAAGGATACCTAACTCTGTGTTTCCTGTACGAGGATACCTAACTCTCTGTGTTCCGTGTACGAGGATACCTAACTCTGTGTTTCCTGTACGAGGATACCTAACTCTCTGTGTTCCGTGTACGAGGATACCTAACTCTGTGTTTCCTGTACGATGATACCTAACTCTGTGTTTCCTGTACGAGGATACCTAACTCTCTGTGTTCCGTGTACGAGGATAACTAACTCTGCGTTTCCTGTACGATGATACCTAACTCTGTGTTTCCTGTATGAGGATACCTAACTCTGTGTTTCCTGTACGAGGATACCTAACTCTCTGTGTTCCGTGTACGAGGATACCTAACTCTGTGTTTCCATTACGAGGATACCTAAATCTGTGTTTCCTGTACGAGGATACCTAACTCTGTGTTTCCTGTACGAGGATACCTAACTTTGTGTTTCCTGTACGAGGATACCTAACTTTGTGTTTCCTGTACGAGGATACCTAACTCTGTGTTTCCTGTACGAGGATAACTAACTCTGTGTTTCCTGTACGAGGATACCAAACTCAGTGTTTCGTGTACGAGGATACCTAACTCTGTGTTTCCTGCACGAGGCTACCTAACTCTGTGTTTCCTGTACGAGGATACCTAACTCAGTGTTTCGTGTACGAGGACAACTAACTCTCTGTGGATTCTGTACGAGGATACCAAACTCAGTGTTTCGTGTACGAGGATAACTAACTCTATGTTTCCTGTACGAGGATACCTAACTCTGTGTTTCCTGTACGACGATACCTAACTCTGTGTTTCCTGTACGAGGATAACTAACTCTGTGTTTCCTGTACGAGGATAACTAACTCTATGTTTCCTGTATGAGGATACCTAACTCTGTGTTTCCTGTACGAGGATAACTAACTCTATGTTTCCTGTATGAGGATACCTAACTCTGTGTTTCCTGTACGAGGATACCTAACTCTCTGTGTTTCCTGTACGAGGATACCGAACTCTGTGTTTCCTGTACGAGGATAACTAACTCTATGTTTCCTGTATGAGGATACCTAACTCTGTGTTTCCTGTACGAGGATACCTAACTCTGTGTTTCCTGTACGAGGATAACTAACTCTATGTTTCCTGTATGAGGATACCTAACTCTGTGTTTCCTGTACGAGGATACCTAACTCTCTGTGTTTCCTGTATGAGGATACCTAACTCTGTATTTCCTGTACGAGGATACCTAACTCTCTGTATTTCCTGTACGAGGATAACTAACTCTGTGTTTCCATTACGAGGATACCTAACTCTATGTTTCCTGTACGAGGATACCTAACTCTGTGTTTCCTGTACGAGGATACCTAACTCTATGTTTCCTGTACGAGGATACCTAACTCTGTGTTTCCTGTACGAGGATACCTAACTCTATGTTTCCTGTACGAGGATACCTAACTCTGTGTTTCCTGTACGAGGATACCTAACTCTGTGTTTCCTGTACGAGGATAACTAACTCTGTGTTTCCTGTGCGAGGATACCTAACTCTGTGTTTCCTGTACGAGGATACCTAACTCTGTGTTTCCTGTACGACGATACCTAACTCTGTGTTTCCTGTACGAGGATACCTAAATCTCTGTGTTTCCTGTACGAGGATAACTAACTCTGTGTTTCCTGTACGACGATACCTAACTCTGTGTTTCCTGTACGAGGATAACTAACTCTGTGTTTCCTGTACAAGGATAACTAACTCTGTGTTTCCTGTACGAGGATACCGAACTCTGTGTTTCCTGTACGAGGATAACTAACTCTCTGTGTTACCTATACGAGGATACAGAACTCTGTGTTTCCTGTACGAGGATAACTAACTCTGTGTTTCCTGTACGAGGATACCTAACTCTGTGTTTCCTGTACGAGGATACCGAACTCTGTGTTTCCTGTACGAGGATAACTAACTCTCTGTGTTACCTGTACGAGGATACAGAACTCTGTGTTTCCTGTACGAGGATACCTAACTCTCTGTGTTTCGTGTACGAGGATACCTAACTCTGTGTTTCCTGTGCGAGGATACCTAACTCTCTGTGTTTCCTGTACGAGGATACCTAACTCTGTGGAATCTGTAGGAGGATACCTAACTCTGTGTTTCCTGTACGAGGATACCTATCTCTGTGTTTCCTGTACGAGGATACCTAACTCTGTGTTTCCTGTACGAGGATACCTAACCCTGTGTTTCCTGTACGAGGATACCTAACTCTGTGTTTCCTGTATGAGGATACCGAACTCTGTGTTTCCTGTACGATGATAACTAACTCTGTGTTTCCTGTACGAGGATAACTAACTCTATGTTTCCTGTATGAGGATACCTAACTCTGTGTTTCCTGTACGATGATAACTAACTCTGTGTTTCCTGTACGAGGATACCTAACCCTGTGTTTCCTGTACGAGGATACCTAACTCTGTGTTTCCTGTATGAGGATACCTAACCCTGTGTTTCCTGTACGAGGATACCTAACTCTGTGTTTCCTGTACGATGATAACTAACTCTGTGTTTCCTGTACGATGATAACTAACTCTGTGTTTCCTGTACGAGGATACCTACCTCTGTGTTTCCTGTATGAGGATACCTAACTCTCTGTGTTACCTGTACGAGGATACATAACTCTGTGTTTCCTGTACGAGGATAACTAACTCTATGTTTCCTGTATGAGGATACCTAAATCTGTGTTTCCTGTACGAGGATACCTAACTCTGTGTTTCCTGTACGAGGATACCTAACTCTCTGTGTTTCCTGTACGAGGATCCTAACTCTGTGTTTCCTGTACGAGGATAACTAACTCTGTGTTTCCTGTACGCGGATACTTATCTCTGTGTTTCCTGTACGAGGATACCTAACTCTCTGTTTCCTGTACGAGGATACCTAACTCTGTGTTTCCTGTACGAGGATAACTAACTCTATGTTTCCTGTATGAGGATACCTAAATCTGTGTTTCCTGTACGAGGATACCTAACTCTGTGTTTCCTGTACGAGGATACCTAACTCTCTGTGTTTCCTGTACGAGGATCCTAACTCTGTGTTTCCTGTACGAGGATAACTAACTCTGTGTTTCCTGTACGCGGAGACTTATCTCTGTGTTTCCTGTACGAGGATACCTAACTCTGTGTTTCCTGTACGAGGATACCTAACTCTGTGTTTCCTGTACGAGGATACCTAACTCGGTGTTATCTGTTTGAGGATACCTCACTCTGTGTTTCCTGTACGCGGATACTTATCTCTGTGTTTCCTGTACGAGGATACCTAACTCTGTGTTTCCTGTACGAGGATACCTAACTCTGTGTTTCCTGTAGGAGGATACCTAACTCGGTGTTATCTGTTTGAGGATACCTCACTCTGTGTTTCCTGTACGAGGATACCTAACTCTATTTTTCCGGTACGAGGATACCTAACTCTGTGTTTCCTGTACGAGGATACCTAACTCTGTGTTTCCATTACGAGGATACCTAACTCTGTGTTTCCTGTACGAGGATACCTAACTCTGTGTTTCCTGTACGAGGATACCTAACTCTGTGTTTACTGTATGAGGATACCTAACTCTCTGTGTTTCCTGTCTGAGGATACCTAAATCTCTGTGTTTCCTGTACGAGGATACCTAACTCTGTGTTTCCTGTACGAGGATACCTAACTCTGTGTTTCCTGTACGAGGATACCTAACTCTGTGTTTCCTGTACGAGGATACCTAACTCTGTGTTTACTGTATGAGGATACCTAACTCTCTGTGTTTCCTGTATGAGGATACCTAACTCTATGTTTCCTGTACGAGGATACCTAACTCTGTGTTTCCTGTACGAGGATATCTAACTCTGTGTTTCCTGTATGAGGATACCTAACTCTCTGTGTTTCCTGTACGAGGATACCTAACTCTCTGTGTTTCCTGTATGAGGATACCTAACTCTGTGTTACCTGTACGCGGATACCTAACTCTGTGTTTCCTGTACGCGGATACTTAACTCTGTGTTTCCTGTACGCGGATACCTAACTCTCTGTG
The DNA here is from genome assembly GCF_044704955.1 of Pristiophorus japonicus. Classification (NCBI taxonomy): domain Eukaryota; kingdom Metazoa; phylum Chordata; class Chondrichthyes; family Pristiophoridae; genus Pristiophorus; species Pristiophorus japonicus. The sequence goes on from NW_027253194.1 coordinate 421,904, forward strand.
TTTCCTGTACGAGGATACCTAACTCTGTGTTTCCATTACGAGGATACCTTACTCTGTGTTTCCTGTACGAGGATACCTAACTCTGTGCTTCCTGTGCGAGGATACCTAACTCTGTGGATTCTGTACGAGGATACCTAACTCTGTTTTTCCTGCACGAGGATACCTAACTCTGTGTTTCCTGTACGAGGATACCTAACTCTGTGTTTCCTGTACGAGGATACCTAACTCTGTGTTTCCTGTACGAGGATACCTAACTCTGTGTTTCCTGTACGAGGATAACTAACTCTGTGTTTCCTGTACGAGGATACCTAACTCTGTGTTTCCTGTACGATGATAACTAACTCTGTGTTTCCTGTACGAGGATAACTAACTCTCTGTGTTACCTGTACGAGGATACAGAACTCTGTGTTTCCTGTACGAGGATACCTAACTCTATGTTTCCTGTATGAGGATACCTAACTCTGTGTTTCCTGTACGAGGATACCTAACTCTGTGTTTCCTGTACGAGGATACCTAACTCTCTGTGTTTCCTGTACGAGGATACCTAACTCTGTGGATTCTGTACGAGGATACCTAACTCTGTGTTTCCTGTACGAGGATACCTATCTCTGTGTTTCCTGTACGAGGATACCTAACTCTGTGTTTCCTGTACGAGGATACCTAACTCTGTGTTTCCTGTACGAGGATACCTAACCCTGTGTTTCCTGTACGAGGATACCTAACTCTGTGTTTCCTGTATGAGGATACCTAACTCTGTGTTTCCTGTACGATGATAACTAACTCTGTGTTTCCTGTACGAGGATAACTAACTCTATGTTTCCTGTACGAGGATACCTAACTCTCTGTGTTACCTGTACGAGGATACATAACTCTGTGTTTCCTGTACGAGGATACCTAACTCTGTGTTTCCTGTACGAGGATACCTAACTCTGTGTTTCCTGTACGAGGATACCTAACTCTCTGTGTTTCCTGTACGAGGATTCTAACTCTGTGTTTCCTGTACGAGGATAACTAACTCTGTGTTTCCTGTACGCGGATACTTATCTCTGTGTTTCCTGTACGAGGATACCTAACTCTCTGTTTCCTGTACGAGGATACCTAACTCTGTGTTTCCTGTACGAGGATAACTAACTCTATGTTTCCTGTATGAGGATACCTAAATCTGTGTTTCCTGTACGAGGATACCTAACTCTGTGTTTCCTGTACGAGGATACCTAACTCTCTGTGTTTCCTGTACGAGGATCCTAACTCTGTGTTTCCTGTACGAGGATAACTAACTCTGTGTTTCCTGTACGCGGATACTTATCTCTGTGTTTCCTGTACGAGGATACCTAACTCTGTGTTTCCTGTACGAGGATACCTAACTCTGTGTTTCCTGTACGAGGATACCTAACTCGGTGTTATCTGTTTGAGGATACCTCACTCTGTGTTTCCTGTACGCGGATACTTATCTCTGTGTTTCCTGTACGAGGATACCTAACTCTGTGTTTCCTGTACGAGGATACCTAACTCTGTGTTTCCTGTAGGAGGATACCTAACTCGGTGTTATCTGTTTGAGGATACCTCACTCTGTGTTTCCTGTACGAGGATACCTAACTCTATTTTTCCGGTACGAGGATACCTAACTCTGTGTTTCCTGTACGAGGATACCTAACTCTGTGTTTCCATTACGAGGATACCTAACTCTGTGTTTCCTGTACGAGGATACCTAACTCTGTGTTTCCTGTACGAGGATACCTAACTCTGTGTTTACTGTATGAGGATACCTAACTCTCTGTGTTTCCTGTCTGAGGATACCTAAATCTCTGTGTTTCCTGTACGAGGATACCTAACTCTGTGTTTCCTGTACGAGGATACCTAACTCTGTGTTTCCTGTACGAGGATACCTAACTCTGTGTTTCCTGTACGAGGATACCTAACTCTGTGTTTACTGTATGAGGATACCTAACTCTCTGTGTTTCCTGTATGAGGATACCTAACTCTATGTTTCCTGTACGAGGATACCTAACTCTGTGTTTCCTGTACGAGGATACCTAACTCTGTGTTTCCTGTACGCGGATACTTAACTCTGTGTTTCCTGTACGCGGATACCTAACTCTCTGTGTTTCCTGTACGAGGATACCTAACTCTGTGTTTCCATTACGAGGATACCTTACTCTGTGTTTCCTGTATGAGGATACCTAACTCTGTGCTTCCTGTGCGAGGATACCTAACTCTGTGGATTCTGTACGAGGATACCTAACTCTGTTTTTCCTGCACGAGGATACCTAACTCTGTGTTTCCTGTACGAGGATACCTAACTCTGTGTTTCCTGTACGAGGATACCTAACTCTGTGTTTCCTGTACGAGGATACCTAACTCTGTGTTTCCTGTACGAGGATACCTAACTCTGTGTTTCCTGTACGAGGATAACTAACTCTGTGTTTCCTGTACGAGGATACCTAACTCTGTGTTTCCTGTACGATGATAACTAACTCTGTGTTTCCTGTACGAGGATAACTAACTCTCTGTGTTACCTGTACGAGGATACAGAACTCTGTGTTTCCTGTACGAGGATACCTAACTCTATGTTTCCTGTATGAGGATACCTAACTCTGTGTTTCCTGTACGAGGATACCTAACTCTGTGTTTCCTGTACGAGGATACCTAACTCTCTGTGTTTCGTGTACGAGGATACCTAACTCTGTGTTTCCTGTGCGAGGATACCTAACTCTCTGTGTTTCCTGTACGAGGATACCTAACTCTGTGGATTCTGTACGAGGATACCTAACTCTGTGTTTCCTGTACGAGGATACCTATCTCTGTGTTTCATGTACGAGGATACCTAACTCTGTGTTTCCTGTACGAGGATACCTAACTCTGTGTTTCCTGTACGAGGATACCTAACCCTGTGTTTCCTGTACGAGGATACCTAACTCTGTGTTTCCTGTATGAGGATACCTAACTCTGTGTTTCCTGTACGATGATAACTAACTCTGTGTTTCCTGTACGAGGATAACTAACTCTATGTTTCCTGTACGAGGATACCTAACTCTCTGTGTTACCTGTACGAGGATACATAACTCTGTGTTTCCTGTACGACGATACCTAACTCTGTGTTTCCTGTACGAGGATAACTAACTCTATGTTTCCTGTATGAGGATACCTAAATCTGTGTTTCCTGTACGAGGATACCTAACTCTGTGTTTCCTGTACGAGGATACCTAACTCTCTGTGTTTCCTGTACGAGGATTCTAACTCTGTGTTTCCTGTACGAGGATACCTAACTCTATGTTTCCTGTACGAGGATAACTAACTCTGTGTTTCCTGTACGCGGATACTTATCTCTGTGTTTCCTGTACGAGGATACCTAACTCTGTGTTTCCTGTACGAGGATACCTAACTCTGTGTTTCCTGTACGAGGATAACTAACTCTATGTTTCCTGTATGAGGATACCTAAATCTGTGTTTCCTGTACGAGGATACCTAACTCTGTGTTTCCTGTACGAGGATACCTAACTCTCTGTGTTTCCTGTACGAGGATCCTAACTCTGTGTTTCCTGTACGAGGATACCTAACTCTGTGTTTCCTGTACGAGGATACCTAACTCTGTGTTTCCTGTACGCGGATACTTATCTCTGTGTTTCCTGTACGAGGATACCTAACTCTGTGTTTCCTGTACGAGGATACCTAACTCTGTGTTTCCTGTACGAGGATACCTAACTCGGTGTTATCTGTTTGAGGATACCTCACTCTGTGTTTCCTGTACGCGGATACTTATCTCTGTGTTTCCTGTACGAGGATACCTAACTCTGTGTTTCCTGTACGAGGATACCTAACTCTGTGTTTCCTGTAGGAGGATACCTAACTCGGTGTTATCTGTTTGAGGATACCTCACTCTGTGTTTCCTGTACGAGGATACCTAACTCTGTGTTTCCATTACGAGGATACCTAACTCTGTGTTTCCTGTACGAGGATACCTAACTCTGTGTTTCCTGTACGAGGATACCTAACTCTGTGTTTATTATATGAGGATACCTAACTCTCTGTGTTTCCTGTCTGAGGATACCTAAATCTCTGTGTTTCCTGTACGAGGATACCTAACTCTGTGTTTCCTGTACGAGGATACCTAACTCTGTGTTTCCTGTACGAGGATACCTAACTCTGTGTTTACTGTATGAGGATACCTAACTCTCTGTGTTTCCTGTATGAGGATACCTAACTCTGTGTTTCCTGTACGAGGATACCTAACTCTGTGTTTCCTGTACGCGGATACTTATCTCTGTGTTTCCTGTACGAGGATACCTAACTCTGTGTTTCCTGTACGAGGATACCTAACTCTGTGTTTCCTGTACGAGGATACCTAACTCGGTGTTATCTGTTTGAGGATACCTCACTCTGTGTTTCCTGTACGCGGATACTTATCTCTGTGTTTCCTGTACGAGGATACCTAACTCTGTGTTTCCTGTACGAGGATACCTAACTCTGTGTTTCCTGTAGGAGGATACCTAACTCGGTGTTATCTGTTTGAGGATACCTCACTCTGTGTTTCCTGTACGAGGATACCTAACTCTATTTTTCCGGTACGAGGATACCTAACTCTGTGTTTCCTGTACGAGGATACCTAACTCTGTGTTTCCATTACGAGGATACCTAACTCTGTGTTTCCTGTACGAGGATACCTAACTCTGTGTTTCCTGTACGAGGATACCTAACTCTGTGTTTATTATATGAGGATACCTAACTCTCTGTGTTTCCTGTCTGAGGATACCTAAATCTCTGTGTTTCCTGTACGAGGATACCTAACTCTGTGTTTCCTGTACGAGGATACCTAACTCTGTGTTTCCTGTACGAGGATACCTAACTCTGTGTTTACTGTATGAGGATACCTAACTCTCTGTGTTTCCTGTATGAGGATACCTAACTCTATGTTTCCTGTACGAGGATATCTAACTCTGTGTTTCCTGTATGAGGATACCTAAATCTCTGTGTTTCCTGTACGAGGATACCTAACTCTCTGTGTTTCCTGTATGAGGATACCGAACTCTGTGTTACCTGTACGCGGATACCTAACTCTGTGTTTCCTGTACGAGGATACCTAACCCTGTGTTTCCTGTACGAGGATACCTAACTCTGTGTTTCCTGTATGAGGATACCGAACTCTCTGTGTTATTTGTACGAGGATACCTAACTCTGTGTTTCCTGTACGAGGATACCTAACTCTGTGTTTCCTGTAGGAGGATACCTAACTCGGTGTTATCTGTTTGAGGATACCTCACTCTGTGTTTCCTGTACGAGGATACCTAACTCTATTTTTCCGGTACGAGGATACCTAACTCTGTGTTTCCTGTACGAGGATACCTAACTCTGTGTTTCCATTACGAGGATACCTAACTCTGTGTTTCCTGTACGAGGATACCTAACTCTGTGTTTCCTGTACGAGGATACCTAACTCTGTGTTTATTATATGAGGATACCTAACTCTCTGTGTTTCCTGTCTGAGGATACCTAAATCTCTGTGTTTCCTGTACGAGGATACCTAACTCTGTGTTTCCTGTACGAGGATACCTAACTCTGTGTTTCCTGTACGAGGATACCTAACTCTGTGTTTACTGTATGAGGATACCTAACTCTCTGTGTTTCCTGTATGAGGATACCTAACTCTATGTTTCCTGTACGAGGATATCTAACTCTGTGTTTCCTGTATGAGGATACCTAAATCTCTGTGTTTCCTGTACGAGGATACCTAACTCTCTGTGTTTCCTGTATGAGGATACCTAACTCTGTGTTTCCTGTACGAGGATACCTAACTCTGTGTTTCCTGTATGAGGATACCGAACTCTCTGTGTTATCTGTACGAGGATACAGAACTCTGTGTTTCCTGTACGACGATACCTAACTCTGTGTTTCCTGTACGAGGATAACTAACTCTATGTTTCCTGTATGAGGATACCTAACTCTGTGTTTCCTGTACGAGGATACCTAACTCTGTGTTTCCTGTACGACGATACCTAACTCTGTGTTTCCTGTACGAGGATAACTAACTCTGTGTTTCCTGTACGAGGATAACTAACTCTATGTTTCCTGTATGAGGATACCTAACTCTGTGTTTCCTGTACGAGGATACCTAACTCTCTGTGTTTCCTGTACAAGGATAACTAACTCTGTGTTTCCATTACGAGGATACCTAACTCTGTGTTTCCTGTACGAGGATAACTAACTCTATGTTTCCTGTATGAGGATACCTAACTCTGTGTTTCCTGTACGAGGATACCTAACTCTCTGTGTTTCCTGTACGAGGATACCTAACTCTGTGTTTCCTGTACGATGATCCTAACTCTGTGTTTCCTGTACGAGGATAACTAACTCGGTGTTTCCTGTACGAGGATACCTAACTCTGTGTTTCCTGTACGAGGATACCTAACTCGGTGTTTCCTATATGAGGATACCTAACTCGGTGTTTCCTGTACGAGGATACCTAACTCTGTGTTTCCTGTACGAGGATAACTAACTCGGTGTTTCCTGTATGAGGATACCTAACTCTGTGTTATCTGTTTGAGGATACCTCACTCTGTGTTTCCTGTACGAGGATACCTAACTCTATTTTTCCGGTGTGAGGATACCTTACTCTGTGTTTCCTGTACGAGGATACCTAACTCTATGTTTCCATTACGAGGATACCTTACTCTGTGTTTCCTGTACGAGGATACCTAACTCTGTGTTTCAATTACGAGGATACCTAACTCTGTGGATTCTGTACGAGGATACCTAACTCTGTTTTTCCTGTACGAGGATACCTAACTCTGTGTTTCCTGTACGAGGATACCTAACCCTGTGTTTCCTGTACGAGGATACCTAACTCTGTGTTTCCTGTATGAGGATACCTAACTCTGTGTTTCCTGTACGATGATAACTAACTCTGTGTTTCCTGTACGAGGATAACTAACTCTATGTTTCCTGTACGAGGATACCTAACTCTCTGTGTTACCTGTACGAGGATACATAACTCTGTGTTTCCTGTACGACGATACCTAACTCTGTGTTTCCTGTACGAGGATAACTAACTCTATGTTTCCTGTATGAGGATACCTAAATCTGTGTTTCCTGTACGAGGATACCTAACTCTGTGTTTCCTGTACGAGGATACCTAACTCTCTGTGTTTCCTGTACGAGGATTCTAACTCTGTGTTTCCTGTACGAGGATAACTAACTCTGTGTTTCCTGTACGCGGATACTTATCTCTGTGTTTCCTGTACGAGGATAACTAACTCTGTGTTTCCTGTACGAGGATACCTAACTCTGTGTTTCCTGTACGAGGATAACTAACTCTATGTTTCCTGTATGAGGATACCTAAATCTGTGTTTCCTGTACGAGGATACCTAACTCTGTGTTTCCTGTACGAGGATACCTAACTCTCTGTGTTTCCTGTACGAGGATCCTAACTCTGTGTTTCCTGTACGAGGATAACTAACTCTGTGTTTCCTGTACGCGGATACTTATCTCTGTGTTTCCTGTACGAGGATACCTAACTCTGTGTTTCCTGTACGAGGATACCTAACTCTGTGTTTCCTGTACGAGGATACCTAACTCGGTGTTATCTGTTTGAGGATACCTCACTCTGTGTTTCCTGTACGCGGATACTTATCTCTGTGTTTCCTGTACGAGGATACCTAACTCTGTGTTTCCTGTACGAGGATACCTAACTCTGTGTTTCCTGTAGGAGGATACCTAACTCGGTGTTATCTGTTTGAGGATACCTCACTCTGTGTTTCCTGTACGAGGATACCTAACTCTATTTTTCCGGTACGAGGATACCTAACTCTGTGTTTCCTGTACGAGGATACCTAACTCTGTGTTTCCATTACGAGGATACCTAACTCTGTGTTTCCTGTACGAGGATACCTAACTCTGTGTTTCCTGTACGAGGATACCTAACTCTGTGTTTATTATATGAGGATACCTAACTCTCTGTGTTTCCTGTCTGAGGATACCTAAATCTCTGTGTTTCCTGTACGAGGATACCTAACTCTGTGTTTCCTGTACGAGGATACCTAACTCTGTGTTTCCTGTACGAGGATACCTAACTCTGTGTTTCCTGTACGAGGATACCTAACTCTGTGTTTACTGTATGAGGATACCTAACTCTCTGTGTTTCCTGTATGAGGATACCTAACTCTATGTTTCCTGTACGAGGATATCTAACTCTGTGTTTCCTGTATGAGGATACCTAAATCTCTGTGTTTCCTGTACGAGGATACCTAACTTTCTGTGTTTCCTGTATGAGGATACCGAACTCTGTGTTACCTGTACGCGGATACCTAACTCTGTGTTTCCTGTACGAGGATACCTAACCCTGTGTTTCCTGTACGAGGATACCTAACTCTGTGTTTCCTGTACGAGGATACCTAACTCTGTGTTTCCTGTACGAGGATACCTAACTCTGTGTTTCCTGTATGAGGATACCGAACTCTCTGTGTTATCTGTACGAGGATACAGAACTCTGTGTTTCCTGTACGACGATACCTAACTCTGTGTTTCCTGTACGAGGATAACTAACTCTGTGTTTCCTGTACGAGGATAACTAACTCTATGTTTCCTGTATGAGGATACCTAACTCTGTGTTTCCTGTACGAGGATACCTAACTCTGTGTTTCCTGTACGAGGATACCTAACTCTCTGTGTTTCCTGTACAAGGATAACTAACTCTGTGTTTCCATTACGAGGATAACTAACTCTGTGTTTCCTGTACGATGATCCTAACTCTGTGTTTCCTGTACGAGGATAACTAACTCGGTGTTTCCTGTACGATGATCCTAACTCTGTGTTTCCTGTACGAGGATAACTAACTCGGTGTTTCCTGTACGAGGATACCTAACTCTGTGTTTCCTGTACGATGATCCTAACTCTGTGTTTCCTGTACGAGGATAACTAACTCGGTGTTTCCTGTACGAGGATACCTAACTCTGTGTTTCCTGTACGAGGATACCTAACTCGGTGTTTCCTATATGAGGATACCTAACTCTGTGTTATCTGTTTGAGGATACCTCACTCTGTGTTTCCTGTACGAGGATACCTAACTCTATTTTTCCGGTGTGAGGATACCTTACTCTGTGTTTCCTGTACGAGGATACCTAACTCTATGTTTCCATTACGAGGATACCTAACTCTGTGGATTCTGTACGAGGATACCTAACTCTGTGTTTCCATTACGAGGATACCTTACTCTGTGTTTCCTGTACGAGGATACCTAACTCTGTGTTTCCATTACGAGGATACCTAACTCTGTGGATTCTGTACGAGGATACCTAACTCTGTTTTTCCTGTATGAGGATACCTAACTCTGTGGATTCTGTACGAGGATACCTAACTCTGTTTTTCCTGTACGAGGATACCTAACTCTGTGTTTCCTGTACGAGGATACCTAACTCTGTGTTTTCTGTACGAGGATACCTAACTCTCTGTGTTTCCTGTACGAGGATACCTAAATCTGTGGTTACTGTACGAGGATACCTAACTCTGTGTTTCCTGTGCGAGGATACCTAACTCTGTGGATTCTGTACGAGGATACATAACTCTGTATTTCCTGTACGAGGATACCTAACTCTGTGTTTCCATTACGAGGATACCTAACTCTGTGTTTCCTGTACGAGGATACCTAACTCTGTGAGTTTCCTGTACGAGGATACCTAGTTCTGTGTTTCCTGTACGAGGATACCTAACTCTGTGTTTCCTGTACGAGGATACCTAACTCTGTGTTTCCTGTACGAGGATACCGAACTCTGTGTTTCCTGTACGAGGATAACTAACTCTCTGTGTTACCTGTACGAGGATACAGAACTCTGTGTTTCCTGTACGAGGATACCTAACTCTATGTTTCCTGTATGAGGATACCTAACTCTGTGTTTCCTGTACGAGGATACCTAACTCTGTGTTTCCTGTACGAGGATACCTAACTCTGTGTTTCCTGTACGAGGATACCTAACTCTGTGTTTCCATTACGAGGATACCTAACTCTGTGTTTCCTGTACGAGGATACCTAACTCTGTTTCCTGTACGAGTATACCTAACTCTGTGTTTACTGTATGAGGATACCTAACTCTCTGTGTTTCCTGTCTGAGGATACCTAAATCTCTGTGTTTCCTGTACGAGGATACCTAACTCTGTGTTTCCTGTACGAGGATACCTAACTCTGTGTTTCCTGTACGAGGATACGTAACTCTGTGTTTCCTGTACGAGGATACCTAACTCTGTGTTTACTGTATGAGGTTACCTAACTCTGTGTTTCCTGTACGAGGATACCTAACTCTGTGTTTCCTGTACGAGGATACCTAACTCTCTGTGTTTCCTGTACGAGGATACCTAATTCTGTGTTTCCTGTGCGAGGATACCTAACTCTCTGTGTTTCCTGTACGAGGATACCTAACTCTGTGGATTCTGTACGAGGATACCTAACTCTGTGTTTCCTGTACGAGGATACCTAACTCTGTGTTTCCTGTACGAGGATACCTAACTCTGTGTTTCCTGTACGAGGATACCTAACTCTGTGTTTCCTGTACGAGGATACCTAACCCTGTGTTTCCTGTACGAGGATACCTAACTCTGTGTTTCCTGTACGAGGATACCTAACTCTGTGTTTCCTGTACGAGGATACCTAACTCTGTGTTTCCTGTACGAGGATACCTAACTCTATGTTTCCTGTACGAGGATACATAACTCTGTGTTTCCTGTACGAGGATAACTAACTCTGTGTTTCCTGTACGAGGATAACTAACTCTATGTTTCCTGTATGAGGATACCTAACTCTGTGTTTCGTGTACGAGGATACCTAACTCTCTGTGTTTCCTGCACAAGGATAACTAACTCTGTGTTTCCATTACGAGGATACCTAACTCTGTGTTTCCTGTACGAGGATACCTAACTCTCTGTGTTTCCTGTACGAGGATACCTAACTCTGTGTTTCCTGTACGAGGATCCTAACTCTGTGTTTCCTGTACGAGGATAACTAACTCGGTGTTTCCTGTACGCGGATACTTATCTCTGTGTTTCCTGTACGAGGATACCTAACTCTGTTTCCTATATGAGGATACCTAACTCTGTGTTATCTGTTTGAGGATACCTCACTCTGTGTTTCCTGTACGAGGATACCTAACTCTATTTTTCCGGTACGAGGATACCTAACTCTGTGTTTCCTGTACGAGGATATCTAACTCTCTGTGTTTCCTGTATGAGGATACCTAACTCTATGTTTACTGTATGAGGATACCTAACTCTCTGTGTTTCCTGTATGAGGATACCTAACTCTGTGTTTACTGTATGAGGATACCTAACTCTCTGTGTTTCCTGTATGAGGATACCTAACTCTATGTTTCCTGTACGAGGATACCTAACTCTGTGTTATCTGTACGAGGATATCTAACTCTGTGTTTCCTGTATGAGGATACCTAACTCTCTGTGTTTCCTGTACGAGGATACCTAACTCTCTGTGTTTCCTGTATGAGGATACCTAACTCTGTGTTTCCTGTACGAGGATACCTAACTCTGTGTTTCCTGTACGAGGATACGTAACTCTGTGTTTCCTGTACGAGGATACCTAACTCTGTGTTTACTGTATGAGGTTACCTAACTCTGTGTTTCCTGTACGAGGATACCTAACTCTCTGTGTTTCCTGTACGAGGATACCTAACTCTCTGTGTTTCCTGTACGAGGATACCTAATTCTGTGTTTCCTGTGCGAGGATACCTAACTCTCTGTGTTTCCTGTACGAGGATCCTAACTCTGTGTTTCCTGTACGAGGATAACTAACTCGGTGTTTCCTGTACGCGGATACTTATCTCTGTGTTTCCTGTACGAGGATACCTAACTCTGTGTTTCCTGTACGAGGATACCTAACTCTGTGTTTCCTGTACGAGGATACGTAACTTGGTGTTTCCTATATGAGGATACCTAACTCTGTGTTATCTGTTTGACGATACCTCACTCTGTGTTTCCTGTACGAGGATACCTAACTCTGTGTTTCCTGAACGAGGATACCTAACTCTGTGTTTCCTGTACGAGGATACCTAACTCTATGTTTCCTGTACGAGGATACCTAACTCTGTGTTTCCTGTATGAGGATACCTAACTCTGTGTTTCCTGTACGAGGATACCTAACTCTCTGTGTTTCCTGTAAGAGGATAACTAACTCTGTGTTTCCTGTACGAGGATACCTAACTCAGTGTTTTCTGTACGAGGATACCTAACTCTCTGTGTTTCCTGTACGAGGATACCTAAATCTGTGGTTACTGTACGAGGATACCTAACTCTGTGTTTCCTGTACGAGGATACCTAACTCTGTGTTTCCTGTACGAGGATACCTAACTCTGTGTTTCCTGTACGAGGATACCTAACTCTCTGTGTTTCCTGTACGAGGATACCTAAATCTGTGTTTCCTGTACGAGGATACCTAATTCTGTGTTTCCTGTGCGAGGATACCTAACTCTGTGGATTCTGTACGAGGATACCTAACTCTGTATTTCCTGTACGAGGATAACTAACTCTGTGTTTCCATTACGAGGATACCTAACTCTTTGTTTCCTGTACGAGGATACCTAACTCTGTGAGTTTCCTGTACGAGGATACCTAATTCTGTGTTTCCTGTAGGAGGATACCTAACTCTGTGTTTCCTGTACGAGGATACCTAACTCTGTGTTTCCTGTACGAGGATACCTAATTCTGTGTTTCCTGTACGAGGATACCTAACTCTGTGTTTCCTGTACGAGGATACCTAACTCTGTGTTTCCTGTACGAGGATACCGAACTCTGTGTTTCCTGTACGAGGATAACTAACTCTCTGTGTTACCTGTATGAGGATACAGAACTCTGTGTTTCCTGTACGAGGATACCTATCTCTATGTTTCCTGTATGAGGATACCTAACTCTGTGTTTCCTGTACGAGGATACCTAACTCTGTGTTTCCTGTACGAGGATACCTAACTCTCTGTGTTTCCTGTACGAGGATACCTAACTCTGTGTTTCCTGTGCGAGGATACCTAACTCTCTGTGTTTCCTGTACGAGGATACCTAACTCTGTGGATTCTGGACGAGGATACCTACATCTGTGTTTCCTGTACGAGGATACCTAACTCTGTGTTTCCTGTACGAGGATACCTAACTCTGTGTTTCCTGTACGAGGATACCTAACTCTGTGTTTCCTGTACGAGGATACCTAACCCTGTGTTTCCTGTACGAGGATACCTAACTCTGTGTTTCCTGTACGAGGATACCTAACTCTGTGTTTCCTGTACGAGGATACCTAACTCTGTGTTTCCTGTATGAGGATACCTAACTCTCTGTGTTACCTGTACGAGGATACAGAACTTTGTGTTTCCTGTACGACGATACCTAACTCTGTGTTTCCTGTACGATGATAACTAACTCTGTGTTTCCTGTACGAGGATAACTAACTCTGTGTTTCCATTACGAGGATACGTAACTCTGTGTTTCCTGTACGAGGATACCTAACTCTCTGTGTTTCCTGTACGAGGATACCTAACTCTGTGTTTCCTGTACGAGGATCCTAACTCTGTGTTTCCTGTACGAGGATAACTAACTCTGTGTTTCCATTACGAGGATACGTAACTCTGTGTTTCCTGTACGAGGATACCTAACTCTCTGTGTTTCCTGTACGAGGATACCTAACTCTGTGTTTCCTGTACGAGGATCCTAACTCTGTGTTTCCTGTACGAGGATAACTAACTCGGTGTTTCCTGTACGCGGATACTTATCTCTGTGTTTCCTGTACGAGGATACCTAACTCTGTGTTTCCTGTACGAGGATACCTAACCCCGTGGTTCCTGTATGAGGATACCTAACTCTGTGTTATCTGTTTGAGGATACCTCACTCTGTGTTTCCTGTACGAGGATACCTAACTCTATTTTTCCGGTACGAGGATACCTAACTCTGTGTTTCCTGTACGAGGATACCTAACTCTGTGTTTCCATTACGAGGATACCTAACTCTGTGTTTCCTGTACGAGGATACCTAACTCTGTGTTTACTGTATGAGGATATCTAACTCTGTGTTTCCTGTACGAGGATACCTAACTCTCTGTGTTTCCTGTATGAGGATACCTAACTCTATGTTTCCTGTACGAGGATACCTAACTCTGTGTTTCCTGTACGAGGATATCTAACTCTGTGTTTCCTGTATGAGGATACCTAACTCTGTGTTACCTTTACGCGGATACCTAACTCTGTGTTTCCTGCACGCGGATACTTAACTCTCTGTGTTTCCATTACGAGGATACCTAACTCTGTGTTTCCTGTACGAGGATACCTAACTCTGTGTTTCCTGTACGAGGATACCTAACTCTGTGTTTCCTGTACGAGGATACCTAACTCTGTGTTTCCGGTACGAGGATACCTAACTCTGTGTTTCCTGTACGAGGATACGTAACTCTGTGTTTCCATTACGAGGATACCTAACTCTGTGTTTCCTGTACGAGGATACCTAACTCTGTGTTTACTGTATGAGGATACCTAACTCTCTGTGTTTCCTGTATGAGGATACCGAACTCTGTGCTTCCTGTGCGAGGATACCTAACTCTGTGGATTCTGTACGAGGATACCTAACTCTCTGTGTTTCCTGTACGCGGATACCTAACTCTCTGTGTTTCCATTACGAGGATACCTTACTCTGTGTTTCCTGTATGAGGATACCGAACTCTGTGCTTCCTGTGCGAGGATACCTAACTCTGTGGATTCTGTACGAGGATACCTCACTCTGTTTTTCCTGTACGAGGATACCTAACTCTGTGTTTCCTGTACGAGGATACCTAACTCTCTGTTTCCTGTACGAGGATACCGAACACTCCGTGTTACCTGTACGAGGATACCTAACTCTGTGTTTCCTGTACGAGGATACCTAACTCTGTGTTTCCTGTACGAGGATACCTAACTCTGTGTTTCCTGTACGACGATACCTAACTCTGTGTTTCCTGTACGAGGATACCTAACTCTGTGTTTCCTGTACGAGGATACCTAACTCTCTGTGTTTCCTGTACGAGGATACCTAACTCTCTGTGTTTCCTGTACGAGGATAACTAACTCTGTGTTTCCATTACGAGGATACCTAACTCTGTGTTTCCTGTACGAGGATACCTAACTCTCTGTGTTTCCTGTACGAGGATAACTAACTCTGTGTTTCCATTACGAGGATACCTAACTCTGTGTTTCCTGTACGAGGATACCTAACTCTGTGTTTTCTGTACGAGGATACCTAACTCTCTGTGTTTCCTGTACGAGGATACCTAAATCTGTGGTTACTGTACGAGGATACCTAACTCTGTGTTTCCTGTGCGAGGATACCTAACTCTGTGGATTCTGTACGAGGATACCTAACTCTGTATTTCCTGTACGAGGATAACGAATTCTGTGTTTCCATTACGAGGATACCTAACTCTGTGTTTCCATTACGAGGATACCTAACTCTGTGTTTCCTGTACGAGGATACCTAACTCTGTGTTTCCTGTACGAGGATACCTAACTCTGTGTTTCCTGTACGAGGATACCTAACTCTGTGTTTCCTGTACGAGGATACCTAACTCTGTGTTTCCTGTACGAGGATACCTAACCCTGTGTTTCCTGTACGAGGATACCTAACTCTGTGTTTCCTTTACGAGGATACCTAACTCTGTGTTTCCTGTACGAGGATACCTAACTCTGTGTTTCCTGTACGAGGATACCTAACTCTCTGTGTGACCTGTACGAGGATACATAACTCTGTGTTTCCTGTACGACGATACCTAACTCTGTGTTTCCTGTACGAGGATAACTAACTCGGTGTTTCCTGTACGCGGATACTTATCTCTGTGTTTCCTGTACGAGGATACCTAACTCTGTGTTTCCTGTACGAGGATACCTAACTCGGTGTTTCCTATATGAGGATACCTAACTCTGTGTTATCTGTTTGAGGATACCTCACTCTGTGTTTCCTGTACGAGGATACCTAACTCTATTTTTCCGGTACGAGGATACCTAACTCTGTGTTTCCTGTACGAGGATATCTAACTCTGTGTTTCCATTACGAGGATACCTAACTCTGTGTTTCCTGTACGAGGATACCTAACTCTGTGTTTCCTGTACGAGGATACCTAACTCTGTGTTTCCTGTATGAGGATACCTAACTCTCTGTGTTTCCTGTACGAGGATACCTAACTCTCTGTGTTTCCTGTATGAGGATACCTAACTCTGTGTTACCTGTACGCGGATACCTAACTCTGTGTTTCCTGTACGCGGATACTTAACTCTGTGTTTCCTGTACGCGGATACCTAACTCTCTGTGTTTCCTGTACGAGGATACCTAACTCTGTGTTTCCATTACGAGGATACCTTACTCTGTGTTTCCTGTATGAGGATACCTAACTCTGTGCTTCCTGTGCGAGGATACCTAACTCTGTGGATTCTGTACGAGGATACCTAACTCTGTTTTTCCTGTACGAGGATACCTAACTCTGTGTTTCCTGTACGAGGATACCTAACTCTGTTTTTCCTGTACGAGGATACCTAACTCTGTGTTTCCTGTACGAGGATACCTAACTCTGTGTTTCCTGTACGAGGATACCTAACTCTGTGTTTCCTGTACGAGGATACCTAACTCTCTGTGTTTCCTGTACGAGGATACCTAACTCTCTGTGTTTCCTGTACGAGGATACCTAACTCTGTGTTTCCTGTATGAGGATAGCTAACTCTCTGTGTTACCTGTACGAGGATACATAACTCTGTGTTTCCTGTACGAGGATACCTAACGCTATGTTTCCTGTATGAGGATACCTAACTCTGTGTTTCCTGTACGAGGATACCTAACTCTGTGTTTCCTGTACGAGGATACCTAACTCTCTGTGTTTCGTGTACGAGGATACCTAACTCTGTGTTTCCTGTGCGAGGATACCTAACTCTCTGTGTTTCCTGTACGAGGATACCTAACTCTGTGGATTCTGTACGAGGATACCTAACTCTGTGTTTCCTGTACGAGGATACCTATCTCTGTGTTTCCTGTACGAGGATACCTAACTCTGTGTTTCCTGTACGAGGATACCTAACTCTGTGTTTCCTGTACGAGGATACCTAACCCTGTGTTTCCTGTACGAGGATACCTAACTCTGTGTTTCCTGTATGAGGATACCTAACTCTGTGTTTCCTGTACGATGATAACTAACTCTGTGTTTCCTGTACGAGGATAACTAACTCTATGTTTCCTGTACGAGGATACCTAACTCTCTGTGTTACCTGTACGAGGATACATAACTCTGTGTTTCCTGTACGAGGATACCTAACTCTGTGTTTCCTGTACGAGGATACCTAACTCTCTGTGTTTCCTGTACGAGGATTCTAACTCTGTGTTTCCTGTACGAGGATAACTAACTCTGTGTTTCCTGTACGCGGATACTTATCTCTGTGTTTCCTGTACGAGGATACCTAACTCTCTGTTTCCTGTACGAGGATACCTAACTCTGTGTTTCCTGTACGAGGATAACTAACTCTATGTTTCCTGTATGAGGATACCTAAATCTGTGTTTCCTGTACGAGGATACCTAACTCTGTGTTTCCTGTACGAGGATACCTAACTCTCTGTGTTTCCTGTACGAGGATCCTAACTCTGTGTTTCCTGTACGAGGATAACTAACTCTGTGTTTCCTGTACGCGGATACTTATCTCTGTGTTTCCTGTACGAGGATACCTAACTCTGTGTTTCCTGTACGAGGATACCTAACTCTGTGTTTCCTGTACGAGGATACCTAACTCGGTGTTATCTGTTTGAGGATACCTCACTCTGTGTTTCCTGTACGCGGATACTTATCTCTGTGTTTCCTGTACGAGGATACCTAACTCTGTGTTTCCTGTACGAGGATACCTAACTCTGTGTTTCCTGTAGGAGGATACCTAACTCGGTGTTATCTGTTTGAGGATACCTCACTCTGTGTTTCCTGTACGAGGATACCTAACTCTATTTTTCCGGTACGAGGATACCTAACTCTGTGTTTCCTGTACGAGGATACCTAACTCTGTGTTTCCATTACGAGGATACCTAACTCTGTGTTTCCTGTACGAGGATACCTAACTCTGTGTTTCCTGTACGAGGATACCTAACTCTGTGTTTACTGTATGAGGATACCTAACTCTCTGTGTTTCCTGTCTGAGGATACCTAAATCTCTGTGTTTCCTGTACGAGGATACCTAACTCTGTGTTTCCTGTACGAGGATACCTAACTCTGTGTTTCCTGTACGAGGATACCTAACTCTGTGTTTCCTGTACGAGGATACCTAACTCTGTGTTTACTGTATGAGGATACCTAACTCTCTGTGTTTCCTGTATGAGGATACCTAACTCTATGTTTCCTGTACGAGGATACCTAACTCTGTGTTTCCTGTACGAGGATACCTAACTCTGTGGATTCTGTACGAGGATACCTAACTCTGTTTTTCCTGCACGAGGATACCTAACTCTGTGCTTCCTGTGCGAGGATACCTAACTCTGTGGATTCTGTACGAGGATACCTAACTCTGTTTTTCCTGCACGAGGATACCTAACTCTGTGTTTCCTGTACGAGGATACCTAACTCTGTGTTTCCTGTACGAGGATACCTAACTCTGTGTTTCCTGTACGAGGATACCTAACTCTGTGTTTCCTGTACGAGGATACCTAACTCTGTGTTTCCTGTACGAGGATAACTAACTCTGTGTTTCCTGTACGAGGATACCTAACTCTGTGTTTCCTGTACGATGATAACTAACTCTGTGTTTCCTGTACGAGGATAACTAACTCTCTGTGTTACCTGTACGAGGATACAGAACTCTGTTTTTCCTGTACGAGGATACCTAACTCTATGTTTCCTGTATGAGGATACCTAACTCTGTGTTTCCTGTACGAGGATACCTAACTCTGTGTTTCCTGTACGAGGATACCTAACTCTCTGTGTTTCGTGTACGAGGATACCTAACTCTGTGTTTCCTGTGCGAGGATACCTAACTCTCTGTGTTTCCTGTACGAGGATACCTAACTCTGTGGATTCTGTACGAGGATACCTAACTCTGTGTTTCCTGTACGAGGATACCTATCTCTGTGTTTCATGTACGAGGATACCTAACTCTGTGTTTCCTGTACGAGGATACCTAACTCTGTGTTTCCTGTACGAGGATACCTAACCCTGTGTTTCCTGTACGAGGATACCTAACTCTGTGTTTCCTGTATGAGGATACCTAACTCTGTGTTTCCTGTACGATGATAACTAACTCTGTGTTTCCTGTACGAGGATAACTAACTCTATGTTTCCTGTACGAGGATACCTAACTCTCTGTGTTACCTGTACGAGGATACATAACTCTGTGTTTCCTGTACGACGATACCT
This sequence comes from Pristiophorus japonicus, assembly GCF_044704955.1. NCBI lineage: Eukaryota > Metazoa > Chordata > Chondrichthyes > Pristiophoridae > Pristiophorus > Pristiophorus japonicus. Next base: position 441,269 of record NW_027253194.1, read on the forward strand.
AACTCTGTGTTTCCTGTACGAGGATAACTAACTCTATGTTTCCTGTATGAGGATACCTAAATCTGTGTTTCCTGTACGAGGATACCTAACTCTGTGTTTCCTGTACGAGGATACCTAACTCTCTGTGTTTCCTGTACGAGGATTCTAACTCTGTGTTTCCTGTACGAGGATAACTAACTCTGTGTTTCCTGTACGCGGATACTTATCTCTGTGTTTCCTGTACGAGGATACCTAACTCTGTGTTTCCTGTACGAGGATACCTAACTCTGTGTTTCCTGTACGAGGATAACTAACTCTATGTTTCCTGTATGAGGATACCTAAATCTGTGTTTCCTGTACGAGGATACCTAACTCTGTGTTTCCTGTACGAGGATACCTAACTCTCTGTGTTTCCTGTACGAGGATCCTAACTCTGTGTTTCCTGTACGAGGATACCTAACTCTGTGTTTCCTGTACGAGGATACCTAACTCTGTGTTTCCTGTAGGAGGATACCTAACTCGGTGTTATCTGTTTGAGGATACCTCACTCTGTGTTTCCTGTACGAAGATACCTAACTCTGTGTTTCCATTACGAGGATACCTAACTCTGTGTTTCCTGTACGAGGATACCTAACTCTGTGTTTCCTGTACGAGGATACCTAACTCTGTGTTTATTATATGAGGATACCTAACTCTCTGTGTTTCCTGTCTGAGGATACCTAAATCTCTGTGTTTCCTGTACGAGGATACCTAACTCTGTGTTTCCTGTACGAGGATACCTAACTCTGTGTTTCCTGTACGAGGATACCTAACTCTGTGTTTACTGTATGAGGATACCTAACTCTCTGTGTTTCCTGTATGAGGATACCTAACTCTGTGTTTCCTGTACGAGGATACCTAACTCTGTGTTTCCTGTACGCGGATACTTATCTCTGTGTTTCCTGTACGAGGATACCTAACTCTGTGTTTCCTGTACGAGGATACCTAACTCTGTGTTTCCTGTACGAGGATACCTAACTCGGTGTTATCTGTTTGAGGATACCTCACTCTGTGTTTCCTGTACGCGGATACTTATCTCTGTGTTTCCTGTACGAGGATACCTAACTCTGTGTTTCCTGTACGAGGATACCTAACTCTGTGTTTCCTGTAGGAGGATACCTAACTCGGTGTTATCTGTTTGAGGATACCTCACTCTGTGTTTCCTGTACGAGGATACCTAACTCTATTTTTCCGGTACGAGGATACCTAACTCTGTGTTTCCTGTACGAGGATACCTAACTCTGTGTTTCCATTACGAGGATACCTAACTCTGTGTTTCCTGTACGAGGATACCTAACTCTGTGTTTCCTGTACGAGGATACCTAACTCTGTGTTTATTATATGAGGATACCTAACTCTCTGTGTTTCCTGTCTGAGGATACCTAAATCTCTGTGTTTCCTGTACGAGGATACCTAACTCTGTGTTTCCTGTACGAGGATACCTAACTCTGTGTTTCCTGTACGAGGATACCTAACTCTGTGTTTACTGTATGAGGATACCTAACTCTCTGTGTTTCCTGTATGAGGATACCTAACTCTATGTTTCCTGTACGAGGATATCTAACTCTGTGTTTCCTGTATGAGGATACCTAAATCTCTGTGTTTCCTGTACGAGGATACCTAACTCTCTGTGTTTCCTGTATGAGGATACCGAACTCTGTGTTACCTGTACGCGGATACCTAACTCTGTGTTTCCTGTACGAGGATACCTAACCCTGTGTTTCCTGTACGAGGATACCTAACTCTGTGTTTCCTGTATGAGGATACCGAACTCTCTGTGTTATTTGTACGAGGATACCTAACTCTGTGTTTCCTGTACGAGGATACCTAACTCTGTGTTTCCTGTAGGAGGATACCTAACTCGGTGTTATCTGTTTGAGGATACCTCACTCTGTGTTTCCTGTACGAGGATACCTAACTCTATTTTTCCGGTACGAGGATACCTAACTCTGTGTTTCCTGTACGAGGATACCTAACTCTGTGTTTCCATTACGAGGATACCTAACTCTGTGTTTCCTGTACGAGGATACCTAACTCTGTGTTTCCTGTACGAGGATACCTAACTCTGTGTTTATTATATGAGGATACCTAACTCTCTGTGTTTCCTGTCTGAGGATACCTAAATCTCTGTGTTTCCTGTACGAGGATACCTAACTCTGTGTTTCCTGTACGAGGATACCTAACTCTGTGTTTCCTGTACGAGGATACCTAACTCTGTGTTTACTGTATGAGGATACCTAACTCTCTGTGTTTCCTGTATGAGGATACCTAACTCTATGTTTCCTGTACGAGGATATCTAACTCTGTGTTTCCTGTATGAGGATACCTAAATCTCTGTGTTTCCTGTACGAGGATACCTAACTCTCTGTGTTTCCTGTATGAGGATACCTAACTCTGTGTTTCCTGTACGAGGATACCTAACTCTGTGTTTCCTGTATGAGGATACCGAACTCTCTGTGTTATCTGTACGAGGATACAGAACTCTGTGTTTCCTGTACGACGATACCTAACTCTGTGTTTCCTGTACGAGGATAACTAACTCTATGTTTCCTGTATGAGGATACCTAACTCTGTGTTTCCTGTACGAGGATACCTAACTCTGTGTTTCCTGTACGACGATACCTAACTCTGTGTTTCCTGTACGAGGATAACTAACTCTGTGTTTCCTGTACGAGGATAACTAACTCTATGTTTCCTGTATGAGGATACCTAACTCTGTGTTTCCTGTACGAGGATACCTAACTCTCTGTGTTTCCTGTACAAGGATAACTAACTCTGTGTTTCCATTACGAGGATACCTAACTCTGTGTTTCCTGTACGAGGATAACTAACTCTATGTTTCCTGTATGAGGATACCTAACTCTGTGTTTCCTGTACGAGGATACCTAACTCTCTGTGTTTCCTGTACGAGGATACCTAACTCTGTGTTTCCTGTACGATGATCCTAACTCTGTGTTTCCTGTACGAGGATAACTAACTCGGTGTTTCCTGTACGAGGATACCTAACTCTGTGTTTCCTGTACGAGGATACCTAACTCGGTGTTTCCTATATGAGGATACCTAACTCTGTGTTATCTGTTTGAGGATACCTCACTCTGTGTTTCCTGTACGAGGATACCTAACTCTATTTTTCCGGTGTGAGGATACCTTACTCTGTGTTTCCTGTACGAGGATACCTAACTCTATGTTTCCATTACGAGGATACCTAACTCTGTGGATTCTGTACGAGGATACCTAACTCTGTGTTTCCATTACGAGGATACCTTACTCTGTGTTTCCTGTACGAGGATACCTAACTCTGTGTTTCCATTACGAGGATACCTAACTCTGTGGATTCTGTACGAGGATACCTAACTCTGTTTTTCCTGTACGAGGATACCTAACTCTGTGTTTCCTGTACGAGGATACCTAACCCTGTGTTTCCTGTACGAGGATACCTAACTCTGTGTTTCCTGTATGAGGATACCTAACTCTGTGTTTCCTGTACGATGATAACTAACTCTGTGTTTCCTGTACGAGGATAACTAACTCTATGTTTCCTGTACGAGGATACCTAACTCTCTGTGTTACCTGTACGAGGATACATAACTCTGTGTTTCCTGTACGACGATACCTAACTCTGTGTTTCCTGTACGAGGATAACTAACTCTATGTTTCCTGTATGAGGATACCTAAATCTGTGTTTCCTGTACGAGGATACCTAACTCTGTGTTTCCTGTACGAGGATACCTAACTCTCTGTGTTTCCTGTACGAGGATTCTAACTCTGTGTTTCCTGTACGAGGATAACTAACTCTGTGTTTCCTGTACGCGGATACTTATCTCTGTGTTTCCTGTACGAGGATAACTAACTCTGTGTTTCCTGTACGAGGATACCTAACTCTGTGTTTCCTGTACGAGGATAACTAACTCTATGTTTCCTGTATGAGGATACCTAAATCTGTGTTTCCTGTACGAGGATACCTAACTCTGTGTTTCCTGTACGAGGATACCTAACTCTCTGTGTTTCCTGTACGAGGATCCTAACTCTGTGTTTCCTGTACGAGGATAACTAACTCTGTGTTTCCTGTACGCGGATACTTATCTCTGTGTTTCCTGTACGAGGATACCTAACTCTGTGTTTCCTGTACGAGGATACCTAACTCTGTGTTTCCTGTACGAGGATACCTAACTCGGTGTTATCTGTTTGAGGATACCTCACTCTGTGTTTCCTGTACGCGGATACTTATCTCTGTGTTTCCTGTACGAGGATACCTAACTCTGTGTTTCCTGTACGAGGATACCTAACTCTGTGTTTCCTGTAGGAGGATACCTAACTCGGTGTTATCTGTTTGAGGATACCTCACTCTGTGTTTCCTGTACGAGGATACCTAACTCTATTTTTCCGGTACGAGGATACCTAACTCTGTGTTTCCTGTACGAGGATACCTAACTCTGTGTTTCCATTACGAGGATACCTAACTCTGTGTTTCCTGTACGAGGATACCTAACTCTGTGTTTCCTGTACGAGGATACCTAACTCTGTGTTTATTATATGAGGATACCTAACTCTCTGTGTTTCCTGTCTGAGGATACCTAAATCTCTGTGTTTCCTGTACGAGGATACCTAACTCTGTGTTTCCTGTACGAGGATACCTAACTCTGTGTTTCCTGTACGAGGATACCTAACTCTGTGTTTCCTGTACGAGGATACCTAACTCTGTGTTTACTGTATGAGGATACCTAACTCTCTGTGTTTCCTGTATGAGGATACCTAACTCTATGTTTCCTGTACGAGGATATCTAACTCTGTGTTTCCTGTATGAGGATACCTAAATCTCTGTGTTTCCTGTACGAGGATACCTAACTCTCTGTGTTTCCTGTATGAGGATACCGAACTCTGTGTTACCTGTACGCGGATACCTAACTCTGTGTTTCCTGTACGAGGATACCTAACCCTGTGTTTCCTGTACGAGGATACCTAACTCTGTGTTTCCTGTACGAGGATACCTAACTCTGTGTTTCCTGTACGAGGATACCTAACTCTGTGTTTCCTGTATGAGGATACCGAACTCTCTGTGTTATCTGTACGAGGATACAGAACTCTGTGTTTCCTGTACGACGATACCTAACTCTGTGTTTCCTGTACGAGGATAACTAACTCTATGTTTCCTGTATGAGGATACCTAACTCTGTGTTTCCTGTACGAGGATACCTAACTCTGTGTTTCCTGTACGAGGATACCTAACTCTCTGTGTTACCTGTACGAGGATACCTAACTCTGTGTTTCCTGTACGACGATACCTAACTCTGTGTTTCCTGTACGAGGATAACTAACTCTGTGTTTCCTGTACGAGGATAACTAACTCTATGTTTCCTGTATGAGGATACCTAACTCTGTGTTTCCTGTACGAGGATACCTAACTCTCTGTGTTTCCTGTACAAGGATAACTAACTCTGTGTTTCCATTACGAGGATACCTAACTCTGTGTTTCCTGTACGAGGATAACTAACTCTGTGTTTCCTGTACGATGATCCTAACTCTGTGTTTCCTGTACGAGGATAACTAACTCGGTGTTTCCTGTACGATGATCCTAACTCTGTGTTTCCTGTACGAGGATAACTAACTCGGTGTTTCCTGTACGAGGATACCTAACTCTGTGTTTCCTGTACGATGATCCTAACTCTGTGTTTCCTGTACGAGGATAACTAACTCGGTGTTTCCTGTACGAGGATACCTAACTCTGTGTTTCCTGTACGAGGATACCTAACTCGGTGTTTCCTATATGAGGATACCTAACTCTGTGTTATCTGTTTGAGGATACCTCACTCTGTGTTTCCTGTACGAGGATACCTAACTCTATTTTTCCGGTGTGAGGATACCTTACTCTGTGTTTCCTGTACGAGGATACCTAACTCTATGTTTCCATTACGAGGATACCTAACTCTGTGGATTCTGTACGAGGATACCTAACTCTGTGTTTCCATTACGAGGATACCTTACTCTGTGTTTCCTGTACGAGGATACCTAACTCTGTGTTTCCATTACGAGGATACCTAACTCTGTGGATTCTGTACGAGGATACCTAACTCTGTTTTTCCTGTATGAGGATACCTAACTCTGTGGATTCTGTACGAGGATACCTAACTCTGTTTTTCCTGTACGAGGATACCTAACTCTGTGTTTCCTGTACGAGGATACCTAACTCTGTGTTTTCTGTACGAGGATACCTAACTCTCTGTGTTTCCTGTACGAGGATACCTAAATCTGTGGTTACTGTACGAGGATACCTAACTCTGTGTTTCCTGTGCGAGGATACCTAACTCTGTGGATTCTGTACGAGGATACATAACTCTGTATTTCCTGTACGAGGATACCTAACTCTGTGTTTCCATTACGAGGATACCTAACTCTGTGTTTCCTGTACGAGGATACCTAACTCTGTGAGTTTCCTGTACGAGGATACCTAGTTCTGTGTTTCCTGTACGAGGATACCTAACTCTGTGTTTCCTGTACGAGGATACCTAACTCTGTGTTTCCTGTACGAGGATACCGAACTCTGTGTTTCCTGTACGAGGATAACTAACTCTCTGTGTTACCTGTACGAGGATACAGAACTCTGTGTTTCCTGTACGAGGATACCTAACTCTATGTTTCCTGTATGAGGATACCTAACTCTGTGTTTCCTGTACGAGGATACCTAACTCTGTGTTTCCTGTACGAGGATACCTAACTCTGTGTTTCCTGTACGAGGATACCTAACTCTGTGTTTCCATTACGAGGATACCTAACTCTGTGTTTCCTGTACGAGGATACCTAACTCTGTTTCCTGTACGAGTATACCTAACTCTGTGTTTACTGTATGAGGATACCTAACTCTCTGTGTTTCCTGTCTGAGGATACCTAAATCTCTGTGTTTCCTGTACGAGGATACCTAACTCTGTGTTTCCTGTACGAGGATACCTAACTCTGTGTTTCCTGTACGAGGATACGTAACTCTGTGTTTCCTGTACGAGGATACCTAACTCTGTGTTTACTGTATGAGGTTACCTAACTCTGTGTTTCCTGTACGAGGATACCTAACTCTGTGTTTCCTGTACGAGGATACCTAACTCTCTGTGTTTCCTGTACGAGGATACCTAATTCTGTGTTTCCTGTGCGAGGATACCTAACTCTCTGTGTTTCCTGTACGAGGATACCTAACTCTGTGGATTCTGTACGAGGATACCTAACTCTGTGTTTCCTGTACGAGGATACCTAACTCTGTGTTTCCTGTACGAGGATACCTAACTCTGTGTTTCCTGTACGAGGATACCTAACTCTGTGTTTCCTGTACGAGGATACCTAACCCTGTGTTTCCTGTACGAGGATACCTAACTCTGTGTTTCCTGTACGAGGATACCTAACTCTGTGTTTCCTGTACGAGGATACCTAACTCTGTGTTTCCTGTACGAGGATACCTAACTCTATGTTTCCTGTACGAGGATACATAACTCTGTGTTTCCTGTACGACGATACCTAACTCTGTGTTTCCTGTACAAGGATAACTAACTCTGTGTTTCCTGTACGAGGATAACTAACTCTATGTTTCCTGTATGAGGATACCTAACTCTGTGTTTCGTGTACGAGGATACCTAACTCTCTGTGTTTCCTGCACAAGGATAACTAACTCTGTGTTTCCATTACGAGGATACCTAACTCTGTGTTTCCTGTACGAGGATACCTAACTCTCTGTGTTTCCTGTACGAGGATACCTAACTCTGTGTTTCCTGTACGAGGATCCTAACTCTGTGTTTCCTGTACGAGGATAACTAACTCGGTGTTTCCTGTACGCGGATACTTATCTCTGTGTTTCCTGTACGAGGATACCTAACTCTGTTTCCTATATGAGGATACCTAACTCTGTGTTATCTGTTTGAGGATACCTCACTCTGTGTTTCCTGTACGAGGATACCTAACTCTATTTTTCCGGTACGAGGATACCTAACTCTGTGTTTCCTGTACGAGGATATCTAACTCTCTGTGTTTCCTGTATGAGGATACCTAACTCTATGTTTACTGTATGAGGATACCTAACTCTCTGTGTTTCCTGTATGAGGATACCTAACTCTGTGTTTACTGTATGAGGATACCTAACTCTCTGTGTTTCCTGTATGAGGATACCTAACTCTATGTTTCCTGTACGAGGATACCTAACTCTGTGTTATCTGTACGAGGATATCTAACTCTGTGTTTCCTGTATGAGGATACCTAACTCTCTGTGTTTCCTGTACGAGGATACCTAACTCTCTGTGTTTCCTGTATGAGGATACCTAACTCTGTGTTTCCTGTACGAGGATACCTAACTCTGTGTTTCCTGTACGAGGATACGTAACTCTGTGTTTCCTGTACGAGGATACCTAACTCTGTGTTTACTGTATGAGGTTACCTAACTCTGTGTTTCCTGTACGAGGATACCTAACTCTCTGTGTTTCCTGTACGAGGATACCTAACTCTCTGTGTTTCCTGTACGAGGATACCTAATTCTGTGTTTCCTGTGCGAGGATACCTAACTCTCTGTGTTTCCTGTACGAGGATCCTAACTCTGTGTTTCCTGTACGAGGATAACTAACTCGGTGTTTCCTGTACGCGGATACTTATCTCTGTGTTTCCTGTACGAGGATACCTAACTCTGTGTTTCCTGTACGAGGATACCTAACTCTGTGTTTCCTGTACGAGGATACGTAACTTGGTGTTTCCTATATGAGGATACCTAACTCTGTGTTATCTGTTTGACGATACCTCACTCTGTGTTTCCTGTACGAGGATACCTAACTCTGTGTTTCCTGAACGAGGATACCTAACTCTGTGTTTCCTGTATGAGGATACCTAACTCTGTGTTTCCTGTACGAGGATACCTAACTCTCTGTGTTTCCTGTAAGAGGATAACTAACTCTGTGTTTCCTGTACGAGGATACCTAACTCAGTGTTTTCTGTACGAGGATACCTAACTCTCTGTGTTTCCTGTACGAGGATACCTAAATCTGTGGTTACTGTACGAGGATACCTAACTCTGTGTTTCCTGTACGAGGATACCTAACTCTGTGTTTCCTGTACGAGGATACCTAACTCTGTGTTTCCTGTACGAGGATACCTAACTCTCTGTGTTTCCTGTACGAGGATACCTAAATCTGTGTTTCCTGTACGAGGATACCTAATTTTGTGTTTCCTGTGCGAGGATACCTAACTCTGTGGATTCTGTACGAGGATACCTAACTCTGTATTTCCTGTACGAGGATAACTAACTCTGTGTTTCCATTACGAGGATACCTAACTCTGTGTTTCCTGTACGAGGATACCTAACTCTGTGAGTTTCCTGTACGAGGATACCTAATTCTGTGTTTCCTGTACGAGGATACCTAACTCTGTGTTTCCTGTACGAGGATACCTAACTCTGTGTTTCCTGTACGAGGATACCGAACTCTGTGTTTCCTGTACGAGGATAACTAACTCTCTGTGTTACCTGTATGAGGATACAGAACTCTGTGTTTCCTGTACGAGGATACCTATCTCTATGTTTCCTGTATGAGGATACCTAACTCTGTGTTTCCTGTACGAGGATACCTAACTCTGTGTTTCCTGTACGAGGATACCTAACTCTCTGTGTTTCCTGTACGAGGATACCTAACTCTGTGTTTCCTGTGCGAGGATACCTAACTCTCTGTGTTTCCTGTACGAGGATACCTAACTCTGTGGATTCTGGACGAGGATACCTACATCTGTGTTTCCTGTACGAGGATACCTAACTCTGTGTTTCCTGTACGAGGATACCTAACTCTGTGTTTCCTGTACGAGGATACCTAACCCTGTGTTTCCTGTACGAGGATACCTAACCCTGTGTTTCCTGTACGAGGATACCTAACTCTGTGTTTCCTGTACGAGGATACCTAACTCTGTGTTTCCTGTACGAGGATACCTAACTCTGTGTTTCCTGTATGAGGATACCTAACTCTCTGTGTTACCTGTACGAGGATACAGAACTTTGTGTTTCCTGTACGACGATACCTAACTCTGTGTTTCCTGTACGATGATAACTAACTCTGTGTTTCCTGTACGAGGATAACTAACTCTGTGTTTCCATTACGAGGATACGTAACTCTGTGTTTCCTGTACGAGGAGACCTAACTCTCTGTGTTTCCTGTACGAGGATACCTAACTCTGTGTTTCCTGTACGAGGATCCTAACTCTGTGTTTCCTGTACGAGGATAACTAACTCGGTGTTTCCTGTACGCGGATACTTATCTCTGTGTTTCCTGTACGAGGATACCTAACTCTGTGTTTCCTGTACGAGGATACCTAACCCCGTGGTTCCTGTATGAGGATACCTAACTCTGTGTTATCTGTTTGAGGATACCTCACTCTGTGTTTCCTGTACGAGGATACCTAACTCTATTTTTCCGGTACGAGGATACCTAACTCTGTGTTTCCTGTACGAGGATACCTAACTCTGTGTTTCCATTACGAGGATACCTAACTCTGTGTTTCCTGTACGAGGATACCTAACTCTGTGTTTACTGTATGAGGATATCTAACTCTGTGTTTCCTGTACGAGGATACCTAACTCTCTGTGTTTCCTGTATGAGGATACCTAACTCTATGTTTCCTGTACGAGGATACCTAACTCTGTGTTTCCTGTACGAGGATATCTAACTCTGTGTTTCCTGTATGAGGATACCTAACTCTGTGTTACCTTTACGCGGATACCTAACTCTGTGTTTCCTGCACGCGGATACTTAACTCTCTGTGTTTCCATTACGAGGATACCTAACTCTGTGTTTCCTGTACGAGGATACCTAACTCTGTGTTTCCTGTACGAGGATACCTAACTCTGTGTTTCCTGTACGAGGATACCTAACTCTGTGTTTCCGGTACGAGGATACCTAACTCTGTGTTTCCTGTACGAGGATACGTAACTCTGTGTTTCCATTACGAGGATACCTAACTCTGTGTTTCCTGTACGAGGATACCTAACTCTGTGTTTACTGTATGAGGATACCTAACTCTCTGTGTTTCCTGTATGAGGATACCGAACTCTGTGCTTCCTGTGCGAGGATACCTAACTCTGTGGATTCTGTACGAGGATACCTAACTCTCTGTGTTTCCTGTACGCGGATACCTAACTCTCTGTGTTTCCATTACGAGGATACCTTACTCTGTGTTTCCTGTATGAGGATACCGAACTCTGTGCTTCCTGTGCGAGGATACCTAACTCTGTGGATTCTGTACGAGGATACCTCACTCTGTTTTTCCTGTACGAGGATACCTAACTCTGTGTTTCCTGTACGAGGATACCTAACTCTCTGTTTCCTGTACGAGGATACCGAACACTCCGTGTTACCTGTACGAGGATAACTAACTCTGTGTTTCCTGTACGAGGATACCTAACTCTGTGTTTCCTGTACGAAGATACCTAACTCTGTGTTTCCTGTACGAGGATACCTAACTCTGTGTTTCCTGTACGACGATACCTAACTCTGTGTTTCCTGTACGAGGATACCTAACTCTGTGTTTCCTGTACGAGGATACCTAACTCTCTGTGTTTCCTGTACGAGGATACCTAACTCTCTGTGTTTCCTGTACGAGGATAACTAACTCTGTGTTTCCATTACGAGGATACCTAACTCTGTGTTTCCTGTACGAGGATACCTAACTCTCTGTGTTTCCTGTACGAGGATAACTAACTCTGTGTTTCCATTACGAGGATACCTAACTCTGTGTTTCCTGTACGAGGATACCTAACTCTGTGTTTTCTGTACGAGGATACCTAACTCTCTGTGTTTCCTGTACGAGGATACCTAAATCTGTGGTTACTGTACGAGGATACCTAACTCTGTGTTTCCTGTGCGAGGATACCTAACTCTGTGGATTCTGTACGAGGATACCTAACTCTGTATTTCCTGTACGAGGATAACGAATTCTGTGTTTCCATTACGAGGATACCTAACTCTGTGTTTCCTGTGCGAGGATACCTAACTCTGTGGATTCTGTACGAGGATACCTAACTCTGTATTTCCTGTACGAGGATACCTAACTCTGTGTTTCCTGTACGAGGATACCTAACTCTGTGTTTCCTGTACGAGGATACCTAACCCTGTGTTTCCTGTACGAGGATACCTAACTCTGTGTTTCCTTTACGAGGATACCTAACTCTGTGTTTCCTGTACGAGGATACCTAACTCTGTGTTTCCTGTACGAGGATACCTAACTCTCTGTGTGACCTGTACGAGGATACATAACTCTGTGTTTCCTGTACGACGATACCTAACTCTGTGTTTCCTGTACGAGGATAACTAACTCGGTGTTTCCTGTACGCGGATACTTATCTCTGTGTTTCCTGTACGAGGATACCTAACTCTGTGTTTCCTGTACGAGGATACCTAACTCGGTGTTTCCTATATGAGGATACCTAACTCTGTGTTATCTGTTTGAGGATACCTCACTCTGTGTTTCCTGTACGAGGATACCTAACTCTATTTTTCCGGTACGAGGATACCTAACTCTGTGTTTCCTGTACGAGGATATCTAACTCTGTGTTTCCATTACGAGGATACCTAACTCTGTGTTTCCTGTACGAGGATACCTAACTCTGTGTTTCCTGTACGAGGATACCTAACTCTGTGTTTCCTGTATGAGGATACCTAACTCTCTGTGTTTCCTGTACGAGGATACCTAACTCTCTGTGTTTCCTGTATGAGGATACCTAACTCTGTGTTACCTGTACGCGGATACCTAACTCTGTGTTTCCTGTACGCGGATACTTAACTCTGTGTTTCCTGTACGCGGATACCTAACTCTCTGTGTTTCCTGTACGAGGATACCTAACTCTGTGTTTCCATTACGAGGATACCTTACTCTGTGTTTCCTGTATGAGGATACCTAACTCTGTGCTTCCTGTGCGAGGATACCTAACTCTGTGGATTCTGTACGAGGATACCTAACTCTGTTTTTCCTGTACGAGGATACCTAACTCTGTGTTTCCTGTACGAGGATACCTAACTCTGTTTTTCCTGTACGAGGATACCTAACTCTGTGTTTCCTGTACGAGGATACCTAACTCTGTGTTTCCTGTACGAGGATACCTAACTCTGTGTTTCCTGTACGAGGATACCTAACTCTCTGTGTTTCCTGTACGAGGATACCTAACTCTCTGGATTCTCGACGAGGATACCTAACTCTGTGTTTCTGTACGAGGATACCTAACTCTGTGTTTCCTGTACGAGGATACCTAACTCTGTGTTTCCTGTACGAGGATACCTAACTCTGTATTTCCTGTACGAGGATACCTAACTCTGTGTTTCCTGTACGAGGATACCTAACTCTGTGTTTCCTGTATGAGGATAGCTAACTCTCTGTGTTACCTGTACGAGGATACATAACTCTGTGTTTCCTGTACGACGATACCTAACTCTGTGTTTCCTGTACGAGGATAACTAACTCTGTGTTTCCTGTACGAGGATAACTAACTCTATGTTTCCTGTATGAGGATACCTAACTCTGTGTTTCCTGTACGAGGATAACTAACTCTATGTTTCCTGTACGAGGATACCTAACTCTCTGTGTTTCCTGTACAAGGATAACTAACTCTGTGTTTCCATTACGAGGATACCTAACTCTGTGTTTCCTGTACGAGGATACCTAACTCTCTGTGTTTCCTGTACGAGGATACCTAACTCTGTGTTTCCTGTACGAGGATACCTAACTCTGTGTTTCCTGTACGAGGATACCTAACTCTGTGTTTCCTGTACGAGGATACCTAACTCTATTTTTCCGGTACGAGGATACCTAACTCTGTGTTTCCTGTACGAGGATACCTAACTCTGTGTTTCCATTACGAGGATACCTAACTCTGTGTTTCCTGTACGAGGATACCTAACTCTGTGTTTCCTGTACGAGGATACCTAACTCTGTGTTTCCTGAACGAGGATACCTAACTCTGTGTTTCCTGTACGAGGATACCTAACTCTGTGTTTCCATTACGAGGATACCTAACTCTGTGTTTCCTGTATGAGGATACCTAACTCTGTGTTTCCTGAACGAGGATACCGAACACTCTGTGTTTCCTGTACGAGGATACCTAACTCTGTGTTTCCTGTACGAGGATACCTAACTCTGTGTTTCCTGTATGAGGATACCTAACTCTGTGTTTCCTGTACGAGGATACCTAACTCTCTGTGTTTCCTGTACGAGGATAACTAACTCTGTGTTTCCATTACGAGGATACCTAACTCTGTGTTTCCTGTACGAGGATACCTAACTCTGTGTTTTCTGTACGAGGATACCTAACTCTATGTTTCCTTTATGAGGATACCTAACTCTGTGTTTCCTGTACGAGGATACCTAACTCTCTGTGTTTCCTGTACGAGGATAACTAACTCTGTGTTTCCTGTACGAGGATACCTAACTCTGTGTTTTCTGCACGAGGATACCTAACTCTCTGTGTTTCCTGTACGAGGATACCTAAATCTGTGGTTACTGTACGAGGATACCTAACTCTGTGTTTCCTGTACGAGGATACCTAACTCTGTGGATTCTGTACGAGGATACCTAATTCTGTGTTTCCTGTACGAGGATACCTAACTCTGTGTTTCCTGTACGAGGATACCTAACTCTGTGTTTCCTGTACGACGATACCTAACTCTGTGTTTCCTGTACGACGATACCTAACTCTGTGTTTCCTGTACGACGATACCTAACTCTGTGTTTCCTGTACGACGATACCTAACTCTGTGTTTCCTGTACGACGATACCTAACTCTGTGTTTCCTGTACGAGGATACCTAACTCTCTGTGTTTCCTGTACGAGGATAACTAACTCTGTGTTTCCATTACGAGGATACCTAACTCTGTGTTTCCTGTACGAGATACCTAACTCTCTGTGTTTCCTGTACGAGGATAACTAACTCTGTGTTTCCATTACGAGGATACCTAACTCTGTGTTTCCTGTGTGAGGATACCTAACTCTGTGGATTCTGTACGAGGATACCTAACTCTGTATTTCCTGTACGAGGATAACGAACTCTGTGTTTCCATTACGAGGATACCTAACTCTGTGTTTCCTGTACGAGGATACCTAACTCTGTGTTTCCTGTACGAGGATACCTAATTCCATGTGTTTTCTGTACGAGGATACCTAACTCTGTGTTTCCTGTGCGAGGATACCTAACTCTCTGTGTTTCCTGTACGAGGATACCTAACTCTGTGGATTCTGCATGAGGATATCTAACTCTGTGTTTCCTGTACGAGGATAACTAACTCTGTGTTTCCTGTACGAGGATACCTAACTCTGTGTTTCCTGTACGAGGATACCTAACTCTGTGTTTCCTGTACGAGGATACCTAACTCTGTGTTTCCTGTACGAGGATACCTAACCCTGTGTTTCCTGTACGAGGATACCTAACTCTGTGTTTCCTGTACGAGGATACCTAACTCTGTGTTTCCTGTATGAGGATACCTAACTCTCTGTGTTACCTGTACGAGGATACAGAACTCTGTGTTTCCTGTACGACGATACCTAACTCTGTGTTTCCTGTACGAGGATAACTAACTCTGTGTTTCCTGTACGAGGATAACTAACTCTATGTTTCCTGTATGAGGATACCTAACTCTGTGTTTCCTGTACGAGGATACCTAACTCTCTGTGTTTCCTGTACAAGGATAACTAACTCTGTGTTTCCTGTACGAGGATACCTAACTCTGTGTTTCCTGTACGAGGATACCTCACTCTGTGTTTCCTGTACGAGGTTAACTAACTCTGTGTTTCCTGTACGAGGATAACTAACTCTATGTTTCCTGTACGAGGATACCTAACTCTGTTTTTCCTGTACGAGGATACCTAACTCTGTTTTTCCTGTACGAGGATACCTAACTGTGTGTTTCCATTACGAGGATACCTAACTCTGTGTTTCCTGTACGAGGATACCTAACTCTGTGTTTTCTGTACGAGGATACCTAACTCTCTGTGTTTCCTGTACGAGGATACCTAAATCTGTGGTTACTGTACGAGGATACCTAACTCTGTGTTTCCATTACGAGGATACCTAACTCTGTGTTTCCTGTACGAGGATACCTAACTCTGTGAGTTTCCTGTACGAGGATACCTAATTCTGTGTTTCCTGTACGAGGATACCTACCTCTGTGTTTCCTGTACGAGGATACCTAACTCTGTGAGTTTCCTGTACGAGGATACCTAATTCTGTGTTTCCTCTACGAGGATACCTAACTCTGTGTTTCCTGTACGAGGATACCTAACTCTGTGTTTCCTGTATGAGGATACCTAACTCTCTGTGTTACCTGTATGAGGATACAGAACTCTGTGTTTCCTGTACGACGATACCTAACTCTGTGTTTCCTGTACGAGGATAACTAACCCTGTGTTTCCTGTACGAGGATACCTAACTCTGTGTTTCCTGTACGAGGATAACTAACCCTGTGTTTCCTGTATGAGGATACCTAACTCTGTGTTTCCTGTACGAGGATACCTAACCCTGTGTTTCCTGTACGAGGATACCTAACTCTGTGTTTCCTGTACGAGGATACCTAACTCTGTGTTTCCTGTATGAGGATACCTAACTCTCTGTGTTACCTGTATGAGGATACAGAACTCTGTGTTTCCTGTACGACGATACCTAACTCTGTGTTTCCTGTACGAGGATAACTAACTCTGTGTTTCCTGTACGAGGATAACTAACTCTATGTTTCCTGTATGAGGATACCTAACTCTGTGTTTCCTGTACGAGGATACCTAACTCTCTGTGTTTCCTGTACAAGGATAACTAACTCTGTGTTTCCATTACGAGGATACCTAACTCTGTGTTTCCTGTACGAGGATCCTATCTCTGTGTTTCCTGTACGAGGATAACTAACTCGGTGTTTCCTGTACGCGGATACTTATCTCTGTGTTTCCTGTACGAGGATACCTAACTCGGTGTTTCCTATATGAGGATACCTAACTCTGTGTTATCTGTTTGAGGATACCTCACTCTGTGTTTCCTGTACGAGGATACCTAACTCTATTTTTCCGGTACGAGGATACCTAACTCTGTGTTTCCTGTCCGAGGATACCTAACTCTGTGTTTCCATTACGAGGATACCTAACTCTGTGTTTCCTGTACGAGGTTACCTAACTCTGTGTTTCCATTACGAGGATACCTTACTCTGTCTTTCCTGTATGAGGATACCTAACTCTCTGTGTTTCCTGTACGAGGATACCTAACTCTCTGTGTTTCCATTACGAGGATACCTTACTCTGTGTTTCCTGTATGAGGATACCTAACTCTGTGCTTCCTGTGCGAGGATACCTAACTCTGTGGATTCTGTACGAGGATACCTAACTCTGTTTTTCCTGTACGAGGATACCTAACTCTGTGTTTCCTGTACGACGATACCTAACTCTGTGTTTCCTGTACGAGGATAACTAACTCTATGTTTCCTGTACGAGGATACCTAACTGTGTTTCCTGTACGAGGATACCTAACTCTCTGTGTTTCCTGTACGACGATACCTAACTCTGTGTTTCCTGTACGAGGTTAACTAACTCTGTGTTTCCTGTACGAGGATAACTAACTCTATGTTTCCTGTACGAGGATACCTAACTCTGTTTTTCCTGTACGAGGATACCTAACTCTGTTTTTCCTGTACGAGGATACCTAACTCTGTGTTTCCTGTACGAGGATACCTAACTCTGTGTTTTCTGTACGAGGATACCTAACTCTGTGTTTCCATTACGAGGATACCTAACTCTGTGTTTCCTGTACGAGGATACCTAACTCTGTGAGTTTCATGTACGAGGATACCTAATTCTGTGTTTCCTCTACGAGGATACCTAACTCTGTGTTTCCTGTACGAGGATACCTAACTCTGTGTTTCCTGTACGAGGATAACTAACTCTGTGTTTCCTGTACGAGGATACCTAACTCTGTGTTTCCTGTATGAGGATACCTAACTCTCTGTGTTTCCTGTACGAGGATACCTAACTCTGTGTTTCCTGTGCGAGGATACCTAACTCTCTGTGTTTCCTGTACGAGGATACCTAACTCTGTGGATTCTGTACGAGGATACCTAACTCTGTGTTTCCTGTACGAGGATACCTAACTCTGTGTTTCCTGTACGAGGATACCTAACTCTGTGTTTCCTGTACGAGGATACCTAACTCTGTGTTTCCTGTACGAGGATACCTAACTCTGTGTTTCCTGTACGAGGATACCTAACCCTGTGTTTCCTGTACGAGGATACCTAACTCTGTGTTTCCTGTACGAGGATACCTAACTCTGTGTTTCCTGTACGAGGATACCTAACTCTGTGTTTCCTGTATGAAGATACCTAACTCTGTGTTTCCTGTACGAGGATACCTAACTCTCTGTGTTTCCATTACGAGGATATCTAACTCTGTGTTTCCTGTACGAGGATACCTAACTCGGTGTTTCCTATGAGGATACCTAACTCTGTTTTTCCTGTTTGATGATACCTCACTCTGTGTTTCCTGTACGATGATACCTAACTCTGTGTTCCTGTACGAGGGTACCTAACTCTGTGTTTCCTGTACGAGGATACCTAAATCTCTGTGTTTCCTGTACGAGGATACCTACCTCTGTGTTTCCTGTACGAGGATACCTAACTCTGTGAGTTTCCTGTACGAGGATACCTAATTCTGTGTTTCCTGTACGAGGATAACTAACTCTCTGTGTTACCTGTACGAGGATACAGAACTCTGTGTTTCCTGTACGAGGACACCTAACTCTATGTTTCCTGTATGAGGATACCTAACTCTGTGTTTCCTGTACGAGGATACCTAACTCTGTGTTTCCTGTACGAGGATACCTAACTCTCTGTGTTTCCTGTACGAGGATACCTAACTCTGTGTTTCCTGTGCGAGGATACCTAACTCTCTGTGTTTCCTGTACGAGGATACCTAACTGTGGATTCTGTACGAGGATACCTAACTCTGTGTTTCCTGTACGAGCATACCTAACTCTGTGTTTTCTGTACGAGGATACCTAACTCTCTGTGTTTCCTGTACGAGGATACCTAAATCTGTGGTTACTGTACGAGGATACCTAACTCTGTGTTTCCTGTACGAGGATACCTAACTCTGTGAGTTTCCTGTACGAGGATACCTAATTCTGTGTTTCCTGTACGAGGATACCTACCTCTGTGTTTCCTGTACGAGGATACCTAACTCTGTGAGTTTCCTGTACGAGGATACCTAATTCTGTGTTTCCTGTACGAGGATACCTAACTCTCTGTTTCCTGTACGAGGATACCTAACTCTGTGTTTCCTGTACGAGGATACCTAACTCTGTGTTTCCTGTACGAGGATACCTAACTCTGTGTTTCCTGTACGAGGATACCTAACCCTGTGTTTCCTGTACGAGGATAACTAACTCTGTGTTTCCTGTACGAGGATACCTAACTCTGTGTTTCCTGTACGAGGATACCTAACTCTGTGTTTCCTGTATGAGGATACCTAATTCTGTGTTTCCTGTACGAGGATACCTACCTCTGTGTTTCCTGTACGAGGATACCTAACTCTGTGAGTTTCCTGTACGAGGATACCTAATTCTGTGTTTCTTCTACGAGGATACCTAACTCTGTGTTTCCTGTACGCGGATACCTAACTCTGTATTTCCTGTACGAGGATACCTCACTCTCTGTTTCCTCTACGAGGATACCTAACTCTGTGTTTCTTCTACGAGGATACCTAACTCTGTGTTTCCTGTACGAGGATACCTAACTCTCTGTGTTTCCTGTACGAGGATACCTAACTCGGTGTTTCCTATGAGGATACCTAACTCTGTGTTTCCTGTTTGATGATACCTCACTCTGTGTTTCCTGTACGAGGATACCTAACTCTGTGTTTCCTGTACGAGGATACCTAACTCTGTGTTTCCTGTACGAGGATACCTAAATCTCTGTGTTCCCTGTACGAGGATACCTAACTCTGTGTTTCCTGTACGAGGATCCAAACTCTGTGTTTCCTGTACGAGGATAACTAACTCGGTGTTTCCTGTACGCGGATACTTATCTCTGTGTTTCCTGTACGAGGATACCTAACTCTGTGTTTCCTGTATGAGGATACCTAACTCTGTGTTTCCTGTACGAGGATACCGAACTCTGTGTTTCCTGTACGAGGATAACTAACTCTCTGTGTTACCTGTACGAGGATACAGAACTCTGTGTTTCCTGTACGAGGATACCTAACTCTATGTTTCCTGTATGAGGATACCTAACTCTGTGTTTCCTGTACGAGGATACCTAACTCTGTGTTTCCTGTACGAGGATACCTAACTCTCTGTGTTTCCTGTACGAGGATACCTAACTCTGTGTTTCCTGTGCGAGGATACCTAACTCTCTGTGTTTCCTGTACGAGGATACCTAACTCTGTGGATTCTGTACGAGGATACCTAACTCTATGTTTCCTGTACGAGGATACCTAACTCTGTGTTTCCTGTACGAGGATACCTAACTCTGTGTTTCCTGTACGAGGATACCTAACTCTGTGTTTCCTGTACAAGGATACCTAACTCTGTGGTTTCCTGTACGAGGATAC
The DNA here is from genome assembly GCF_044704955.1 of Pristiophorus japonicus. NCBI lineage: Eukaryota > Metazoa > Chordata > Chondrichthyes > Pristiophoridae > Pristiophorus > Pristiophorus japonicus. The sequence goes on from NW_027253194.1 coordinate 461,849, forward strand.
CTAACCCTGTGTTTCCTGTACGAGGATACCTAACTCTGTGTTTCCTGTACGAGGATACCTAACTCTCTGTGTTTCCTGTACGATGATACCTAACTCTGTGGATTCTGTACGAGGATACCTAACTCTATGTTTCCTGTATGAGGATACCTAATTCTGTGTTTCCTGTACGAGGATACCTAACTCTCTGTGTTACCTGTACGAGGATGCATAACTCTGTGTTTCCTGTACGACGATACCTAACTCTGTGTTTCCTGTACGAGGATAACTAACTCTGTGTTTCCTGTACGAGGATAACTAACTCTATGTTTCCTGTATGAGGATACCTAATTCTGTGTTTCCTGTACGAGGATACCTAACTCTCTGTGTTTCCTGTACAAGGATAACTAACTCTGTGTTTCCATTACGAGGATACCTAACTCTGTGTCTCCTGTACGAGGATACCTAACTCTCTGTTTCCATTACGAGGATACCTAACTCTGTGTTTCCTGTACGAGGATACCTAACTCTCTGTGTTTCCTGTACGAGGATACCTAACTCTGTGTTTCCTGTACGAGGATCCTATCTCTGTGTTTCCTGTACGAGGATAACTAACTCGGTGTTTCCTGTACGCGGATACAGAACTCTGTGTTTCCTGTACGAGGATACCTAACTCGGTGTTTCCTATATGAGGATACCTAACTCTGTGTTATCTGTTGGAGGATACCTAACGCTGTGTTACCTGTACGCGGATACCTAACTCTGTGTTTCCTGTACGCGGATACCTAACTCTCTGTGTTTCCTGTACGAGGATACCTAACTCTGTGTTTCCATTACGAGGATACCTAACTCTGTGTTTCCTGTACGAGGATACCTAACTCTGTGTTTCCATTACGAGGATACCTTACTCTGTGTTTCCTGTATGAGGATACCTAACTCTGTGCTTCCTGTGCGAGGATACCTAACTCTGTGGATTCTGTACGAGGATACCTAACTCTGTTTTTCCTGTACGAGGATACCTAACTCTGTGTTTCCTGTACGAGGATACCTAACTCTGTTTTTCCTGTACGAGGATAACTAACTCTATGTTTCCTGTACGAGGATACCTAACTCTCTGTGTTTCCTGTACGAGGATAACTAACTCTGTGTTTCCATTACGAGGATACCTAACTCTGTGTTTCCTGTACGAGGATACCTAACTCTGTGTTTCCTGTACGAGGATACCTAACTCTCTGTGTTTCCTGTACGAGGATAACTAACTCTGTGTTTCCATTACGAGGATACCTAACTCTGTGTTTCCTGTACGAGGATACCTAACTCTGTGTTTTCTGTACGAGGATACCTAACTCTCTGTGTTTCCTGTACGAGGATACCTAAATCTGTGGTTACTGTACGAGGATACCTAACTCTGTGTTTCCATTACGAGGATACCTAACTCTGTGTTTCCTGTACGAGGATACCTAACTCTGTGAGTTTCCTGTACGAGGATACCTAATTCTGTGTTTCCTGTACGAGGATACCTACCTCTGTGTTTCCTGTACGAGGATACCTAACTCTGTGAGTTTCCTGTACGAGGATACCTAATTCTGTGTTTCCTCTACGAGGATACCTAACTCTGTGTTTCCTGTACGAGGATACCGAACTCTGTGTTTCCTGTACGAGGATAACTAACTCTGTGTTTCCTGTACGAGGATACCTAACTCTGTGTTTCCTGTACGAGGATACCTAACTCTCTGTGTTTCCTGTACGAGGATACCTAACTCTGTGTTTCCTGTGCGAGGATACCTAACTCTCTGTGTTTCCTGTACGAGGATACCTAACTCTGTGGATTCTGTACGAGGATACCTAACTCTGTGTTTCCTGTACGAGGATACCTAACTCTGTGTTTCCTGTACGAGGATACCTAACTCTGTGTTTCCTGTACGAGGATACCTAACTCTGTGTTTCCTGTACGAGGATACCTAACTCTGTGTTTCCTGTACGAGGATACCTAACCCTGTGTTTCCTGTACGAGGATACCTAACTCTGTGTTTCCTGTACGAGGATACCTAACTCTGTGTTTCCTGTACGAGGATACCTAACTCTGTGTTTCCTGTATGAAGATACCTAACTCTGTGTTTCCTGTACGATGATAACTAACTCTGTGTTTTCTGTACGAGGATAACTAACTCTATGTTTCCTGTACGAGGATACCTAACTCTCTGTGTTTCCATTACGAGGATATCTAACTCTGTGTTTCCTGTACGAGGATACCTAACTCGGTGTTTCCTATGAGGATACCTAACTCTGTTTTTCCTGTTTGATGATACCTCACTCTGTGTTTCCTGTACGATGATACCTAACTCTGTGTTCCTGTACGAGGATACCTAATTCTGTGTTTCCTGTACGAGGATACCGAAATCTCTGTGTTTCCTGTACGAGGATACCTAACTCTGTGTTTCCTGTACGAGGATACCTAATTCTGTGTTTCCTGTACGAGGATAACTAACTCTCTGTGTTACCTGTACGAGGATACAGAACTCTGTGTTTCCTGTACGAGGACACCTAACTCTATGTTTCCTGTATGAGGATACCTAACTCTGTGTTTCCTGTACGAGGATACCTAACTCTGTGTTTCCTGTACGAGGATACCTAACTCTCTGTGTTTCCTGTACGAGGATACCTAACTCTGTGTTTCCTGTGCGAGGATACCTAACTCTCTGTGTTTCCTGTACGAGGATACCTAACTGTGGATTCTGTACGAGGATACCTAACTCTGTGTTTCCTGTACGAGCATACCTAACTCTGTGTTTTCTGTACGAGGATACCTAACTCTGTGTTTCCTGTACGAGGATACCTAACTCTGTGAGTTTCCTGTACGAGGATACCTACCTCTGTGTTTCCTGTACGAGGATACCTAACTCTGTGAGTTTCCTGTACGAGGATACCTAACTCTGTGTTTCCTGTACGAGGATACCTAACCCTGTGTTTCCTGTACGAGGATAACTAACTCTGTGTTTCCTGTACGAGGATACCTAACTCTGTGTTTCCTGTACGAGGATACCTAACTCTGTGTTTCCTGTATGAGGATACCTAATTCTGTGTTTCCTGTATGAGGATACCTACCTCTGTGTTTCCTGTACGAGGATACCTAACTCTGTGAGTTTCCTGTACGAGGATACCTAATTCTGTGTTTCCTCTACGAGGATACCTAACTCTGTGTTTCCTGTACGAGGATACCGAACTCTGTGTTTCCTGTACGAGGATAACTAACTCTCTGTGTTACCTGTACGAGGATACAGAACTCTGTGTTTCCTGTACGAGGATACCTAACTCTATGTTTCCTGTATGAGGATACCTAACTCTGTGTTTCCTGTATGAAGATACCTAACTCTGTGTTTCCTGTACGATGATAACTAACTCTGTGTTTTCTGTACGAGGATAACTAACTCTATGTTTCCTGTACGAGGATACCTAACTCTCTGTGTTTCCATTACGAGGATATCTAACTCTGTGTTTCCTGTACGAGGATACCTAACTCGGTGTTTCCTATGAGGATACCTAACTCTGTTTTTCCTGTTTGATGATACCTCACTCTGTGTTTCCTGTACGATGATACCTAACTCTGTGTTCCTGTACGAGGGTACCTAACTCTGTGTTTCCTGTACGAGGATACCTAAATCTCTGTGTTTCCTGTACGAGGATACCTAACTCTGTGTTTCCTGTACGAGGATACCTAACTCTGTGAGTTTCCTGTACGAGGATACCTAATTCTGTGTTTCCTGTACGAGGATACCTACCTCTGTGTTTCCTGTACGAGGATACCTAACTCTGTGAGTTTCCTGTACGAGGATACCTAATTCTGTGTTTCCTGTACGAGGATAACTAACTCTCTGTGTTACCTGTACGAGGATACAGAACTCTGTGTTTCCTGTACGAGGACACCTAACTCTATGTTTCCTGTATGAGGATACCTAACTCTGTGTTTCCTGTACGAGGATACCTAACTCTGTGTTTCCTGTACGAGGATACCTAACTCTCTGTGTTTCCTGTACGAGGATACCTAACTCTGTGTTTCCTGTGCGAGGATACCTAACTCTCTGTGTTTCCTGTACGAGGATACCTAACTCTGTGTTTCCTGTGCGAGGATACCTAACTCTCTGTGTTTCCTGTACGAGGATACCTAACTCTGTGTTACCTGTACGAGGATACCTAACTGTGGATTCTGTACGAGGATACCTAACTCTGTGTTTCCTGTACGAGCATACCTAACTCTGTGTTTTCTGTACGAGGATACCTAACTCTCTGTGTTTCCTGTACGAGGATACCTAAATCTGTGGTTACTGTACGAGGATACCTAACTCTGTGTTTCCTGTACGAGGATACCTAACTCTGTGAGTTTCCTGTACGAGGATACCTAATTCTGTGTTTCCTGTACGAGGATACCTACCTCTGTGTTTCCTGTACGAGGATACCTAACTCTGTGAGTTTCCTGTACGAGGATACCTAATTCTGTGTTTCCTGTACGAGGATACCTAACTCTGTGTTTCCTGTACGAGGATAACTAACTCTGTGTTTCCTGTACGAGGATACCTAACTCTGTGTTTCCTGTACGAGGATACCTAACTCTGTGTTTCCTGTATGAGGATACCTAATTCTGTGTTTCCTGTACGAGGATACCTAACTCTGTGAGTTTCCAGTACGAGGATACCTAACTCTGTGTTTCCTGTACGAGGATACCTAACTCTGTGTTTCCTGTATGAGGATACCTACCTCTGTGTTTCCTGTACGAGGATACCTAACTCTGTGAGTTTCCTGTACGAGGATACCTAACTCTGTGTTTCCTCTACGAGGATACCTAACTCTGTGTTTCCTGTACGAGGATACCGAACTCTGTGTTTCCTGTACGAGGATAACTAACTCTCTGTGTTACCTGTACGAGGATACAGAACTCTGTGTTTCCTGTACGAGGATACCTAACTCTATGTTTCCTGTATGAAGATACCTAACTCTGTGTTTCCTGTACGATGATAACTAACTCTCTGTGTTTCCATTACGAGGATATCTAACTCTGTGTTTCCTGTACGAGGATACCTAACTCGGTGTTTCCTATGAGGATACCTAACTCTGTTTTTCCTGTTTGATGATACCTCACTCTGTGTTTCCTGTACGATGATACCTAACTCTGTGTTCCTGTACGAGGATACCTAACTCTGTGTTTCCTGTACGAGGATACCTAACTCTGTGTTTCCTGTACGAGGATACCTAAATCTCTGTGTTTCCTGTACGAGGATACCTAACTCTGTGTTTCCTGTACGAGGATACCTAACTCTGTGAGTTTCCTGTACGAGGATACCTAATTCTGTGTTTCCTGTACGAGGATACCTACCTCTGTGTTTCCTGTACGAGGATACCTAACTCTGTGAGTTTCCTGTACGAGGATACCTAATTCTGTGTTTCCTGTACGAGGATAACTAACTCTCTGTGTTACCTGTACGAGGATACAGAACTCTGTGTTTCCTGTACGAGGACACCTAACTCTATGTTTCCTGTATGAGGATACCTAACTCTGTGTTTCCTGTACGAGGATACCTAACTCTGTGTTTCCTGTACGAGGATACCTAACTCTCTGTGTTTCCTGTACGAGGATACCTAACTCTGTGTTTCCTGTGCGAGGATACCTAACTCTCTGTGTTTCCTGTACGAGGATACCTAACTGTGGATTCTGTACGAGGATACCTAACTCTGTGTTTCCTGTACGAGCATACCTAACTCTGTGTTTTCTGTACGAGGATACCTAACTCTCTGTGTTTCCTGTACGAGGATACCTAAATCTGTGGTTACTGTACGAGGATACCTAACTCTGTGTTTCCTGTACGAGGATACCTAACTCTGTGAGTTTCCTGTACGAGGATACCTAATTCTGTGTTTCCTGTACGAGGATACCTACCTCTGTGTTTCCTGTACGAGGATACCTAACTCTGTGAGTTTCCTGTACGAGGATACCTAATTCTGTGTTTCCTGTACGAGGATACCTAACTCTGTGTTTCCTGTACGAGGATACCTAACTCTGTGTTTCCTGTACGAGGATACCTAACTCTGTGTTTCCTGTACGAGGATACCTAACTCTGTGTTTCCTGTACGAGGATACCTAACCCTGTGTTTCCTGTACGAGGATAACTAACTCTGTGTTTCCTGTACGAGGATACCTAACTCTGTGTTTCCTGTACGAGGATACCTAACTCTGTGTTTCCTGTATGAGGATACCTAATTCTGTGTTTCCTGTACGAGGATACCTACCTCTGTGTTTCCTGTACGAGGATACCTAACTCTGTGAGTTTCCTGTACGAGGATACCTAATTCTGTGTTTCCTCTACGAGGATACCGAACTCTGTGTTTCCTGTACGAGGATAACTAACTCTCTGTGTTACCTGTACGAGGATACAGAACTCTGTGTTTCCTGTGCGAGGATACCTAACTCTCTGTGTTTCCTGTACGAGGATACCTAACTCTGTGGATTCTGTACGAGGATACCTAACTCTGTGTTTCCTGTACGAGGATACCTAACTCTGTGTTTCCTGTACGAGGATACCTAACTTTGTGTTTCCTGTACGAGGATACCTAACTCTGTGTTTCCTGTACGAGGATACCTAACTCTGTGTTTCCTGTACGAGGATACCTAACCCTGTGTTTCCTGTACGAGGATACCTAACTCTGTGTTTCCTGTACGAGGATACCTAACTCTGTGTTTCCTGTATGAGGATACCTAACTCTCTGTGTTACCTGTACGAGGATACAGAACTCTGTGTTTCCTGTACGACGATACCTAACTCTGTGTTTCCTGTACGATGATAACTAACTCTGTTTTCTGTACGAGGATAACTAACTCTATGTTTCCTGTATGAGGATACCTTACTTTGTGTTTCCTGTACGAGGATACCTAACTCTGTGTTTCCTGTACGAGGATACCTAACTCTCTGTGTTTCCATTACAAGGATACCTAACTCTGTGCTTCCAGTACGAGGATACCTAACTCTCTGTGTTTCCTGTACGAGGATACCTAACTCTGTGTTTCCTGTGCGAGGATATCTAACTCTGTGTTTCCTGTACGATGATACCTAACTCTGTGGATTCTGTACGAGGATACCTAACTCTGTGTTTCCTGTACGAGGATACCTAACTCTGTGTTTCCTGTACGAGGATACCTAACTCTGTGTTTCCTGTACGAGGATACCTAACTCTGTGTTTCCTGTACGAGGATACCTAACTCTGTCTTTCCTGTACGAGGATACCTAACTCTGTGTTTCCTGTGCGAGGATACCTAACTCTCTGTGTTTCCTGTACGATGATACCTAACTCTGTGGATTCTGTACGAGGATACCTAACTCTGTGTTTCCTGTACGAGGATACCTAACTCTGTGTTTCCTGTACGAGGATACCTAACTCTGTGTTTCCTGTACGAGGATACCTAACTCTGTGTTTCCTGTACGAGGATACCTAACTCTGTGTTTCCTGTATGAGGATACCTAACTCTCTGTGTTACCTGTACGAGGATACAGAACTCTGTGTTTCCTGTACGACGATACCTAACTCTGTGTTTCCTGTATGATGATAACTAACTCTGTGTTTCCTGTACGAGGATAACTAACTCTATGTTTCCTGTATGAGGATACCTAACTCTGTGTTTCCTGTACGAGGATACCTAACTCTGTGTTTCCTGTACGAGGATACCTAACTCTCTGTGTTACCTGTACGAGGATAACTAACTCTGTGTTTCCTGTACGACGATACCTAACTCTGTGTTTCCTGTATGAGGATACCTAACTCTGTGTTTCCTGTACGCGGATAACTAACTCTGTGTTTCCATTACGAGGATACCTAACTCTGTGTTTCCTGTACGAGGATACCTAACTCTGTGTTTCCTGTACGAGGATACCTAACTCTGTGTTTCCTGTACGAGGATAACTAACTCTGTGTTTCCTGTACGAGGATACCTAACTCTGTGTTTCCTGTACGCGGATACCTAACTCTGTATTTCCTGTACGAGGATACCTAACTCTCTGTTTCCTCTACGAGGATACCTAACTCTCTGTGTTTCCTGTACGAGGATACCTAACTCTCTGTGTTTCCTGTACGAGGATACCTAACTCTGTGTTTCCTGTACGAGGATACCTAACTCGGTGTTTCCTATGAGGATACCTAACTCTGTGTTTCCTGTTTGATGATACCTCACTCTGTGTTTCCTGTACGATGATACCTAACTCTGTGTTTCCTGTACGAGGATACCTAACTCTGTGTTTCCTGTACGAGGATTCCTAAATCTCTGTGTTTCCTGTACGAGGATACCTAACTCTGTGTTTCCTGTACGAGGATACCTAACTCTGTGAGTTTCCTGTACGAGGATACCTACCTCTGTGTTTCCTGTACGAGGATACCTACCTCTGTGTTTCCTGTACGAGGATACCTAACTCTGAGTTTCCTGTACGAGGATACCTAATTCTGTGTTTCCTGTACGAGGATACCTAACTCTGTGTTTCCTGTACGAGGATACCGAACTCTGTGTTTCCTGTACGAGGATACCTAACTCTATGTTTCCTGTACGAGGATACCTAACTGCTGTGTTTCCTGTACGAGGATACCTAACTCTGTGTTTCCTGTGCGAGGATACCTAACTCTCTGTGTTTCCTGTACGAGGATACCTAACTCTGTGGATTCTGTACGAGGATACCTAACTCTGTGTTTCCTGTACGAGGATACCTAACTCTGTGTTTCCTGTACGAGGATACCTAACTTTGTGTTTCCTGTACGAGGATACCTAACTCTGTGTTTCCTGTACGAGGATACCTAACTCTGTGTTTCCTGTACGAGGATACCTAACCCTGTGTTTCCTGTACGAGGATACCTAACTCTGTGTTTCCTGTACGAGGATACCTAACTCTGTGTTTCCTGTATGAGGATACCTAACTCTCTGTGTTACCTGTACGAGGATACAGAACTCTGTGTTTCCTGTACGACGATACCTAACTCTGTGTTTCCTGTACGATGATAACTAACTCTGTTTTCTGTACGAGGATAACTAACTCTATGTTTCCTGTATGAGGATACCTTACTTTGTGTTTCCTGTACGAGGATACCTAACTCTGTGTTTCCTGTACGAGGATACCTAACTCTCTGTGTTTCCATTACAAGGATACCTAACTCTGTGCTTCCAGTACGAGGATACCTAACTCTCTGTGTTTCCTGTACGAGGATACCTAACTCTGTGTTTCCTGTGCGAGGATATCTAACTCTGTGTTTCCTGTACGATGATACCTAACTCTGTGGATTCTGTACGAGGATACCTAACTCTGTGTTTCCTGTACGAGGATACCTAACTCTGTGTTTCCTGTACGAGGATACCTAACTCTGTGTTTCCTGTACGAGGATACCTAACTCTGTGTTTCCTGTACGAGGATACCTAACTCTCTGTGTTTCCTGTACGATGATACCTAACTCTGTGGATTCTGTACGAGGATACCTAACTCTGTGTTTCCTGTACGAGGATACCTAACTCTGTGTTTCCTGTACGAGGATACCTAACTCTGTGTTTCCTGTACGAGGATACCTAACTCTGTGTTTCCTGTACGAGGATACCTAACTCTGTGTTTCCTGTACGAGGATACCTAACTCTGTGTTTCCTGTACGAGGATACCTAACTCTGTGTTTCCTGTATGAGGATACCTAACTCTCTGTGTTACCTGTACGAGGATACAGAACTCTGTGTTTCCTGTACGAGGATACCTAACTCTGTGTTTCCTGTACGAGGATACCTAACTCTGTGTTTCCTGTACGAGGATACCTAACTCTGTGTTTCCTGTATGAGGATACCTAACTCTCTGTGTTACCTGTACGAGGATACAGAACTCTGTGTTTCCTGTACGAGGATACCTAACTCTGTGTTTCCTGTACGAGGATACCTAACTCTGTGTTTCCTGTACGAGGATACCTAACTCTCTGTGTTACCTGTACGAGGATAACTAACTCTGTGTTTCCTGTACGACGATACCTAACTCTGTGTTTCCTGTACGCGGATAACTAACTCTGTGTTTCCATTACGAGGATACCTAACTCTGTGTTTCCTGTACGAGGATACCTAACTCTGTGTTTCCTGTACGAGGATACCTAACTCTGTGTTTCCTGTACGAGGATACCTAACTCTGTGTTTCCTGTACGCGGATACCTAACTCTGTATTTCCTGTACGAGGATACCTAACTCTCTGTTTCCTCTACGAGGATACCTAACTCTCTGTGTTTCCTGTACGAGGATACCTAACTCTGTGTTTCCTGTACGAGGATACCTAACTCGGTGTTTCCTATGAGGATACCTAACTCTGTGTTTCCTGTTTGATGATACCTCACTCTGTGTTTCCTGTACGATGATACCTAACTCTGTGTTTCCTGTACGAGGATACCTAACTCTGTGTTTCCTGTACGAGGATTCCTAAATCTCTGTGTTTCCTGTACGAGGATACCTAACTCTGTGTTTCCTGTACGAGGATACCTAACTCTGTGAGTTTCCTGTACGAGGATACCTACCTCTGTGTTTCCTGTACGAGGATACCTACCTCTGTGTTTCCTGTACGAGGATACCTAACTCTGAGTTTCCTGTACGAGGATACCTAATTCTGTGTTTCCTGTACGAGGATACCTAACTCTGTGTTTCCTGTACGAGGATACCGAACTCTGTGTTTCCTGTACGAGGATACCTAACTCTGTGTTTCCTGTACGAGGATACCTAACTCTGTGTTTCCTGTACGAGGATAACTAACTCTGTGTTTCCTGTACGAGGATAACTAACTCTATGTTTCCTGTATGAGGATACCTAACTCTGTGTTTCCTGTACGAGGATACCTAACTCTCTGTGTTTCCTGTACAAGGATAACTAACTCTGTGTTTCCATTACGAGGATACCTAACTCTGTGTTTCCTGTACGAGGATACCTAACTCTGTGTTTCCTGTACGAGGATACCTAACTCTGTGTTTCCTGTACGAGGATACCTAACTCTGTGTTTCCTGTACGAGGATACCTAACTCTGTGTTTCCTGTAGGCGGATACCTAACTCTGTATTTCCTGTACGAGGATACCTAACTCTCTGTTTCCTCTACGAGGATACCTAACTCTCTGTGTTTCCTGTACGAGGATACCTAACTCTCTGTGTTTCCTGTACGAGGATACCTAACTCTGTGTTTCCTGTACGAGGATACCTAACTCGGTGTTTCCTATGAGGATACCTAACTCTGTGTTTCCTGTTTGATGATACCTCACTCTGTGTTTCCTGTACGATGATACCTAACTCTGTGTTTCCTTACGAGGATACCTAACTCTGTGTTTCCTGTACGAGGATACCTAAATCTCTGTGTTTCCTGTACGAGGATACCTAACTCTGTGTTTCCTGTACGAGGATCCTAACTCTGTGTTTCCTGTACGAGGATAACTAACTCTGTGTTTCCTGTACGCGGATACTTATCTCTGTGTTTCCTGTACGAGGATACCTAACTCTGTGTTTCCTGTATGAGGATACCTAACTCTGTGTTTCCTGTACGAGGATACCTAACTCGGTGTTTCCTATGAGGATACCTAACTCTGTGTTTCCTGTTTGATGATACCTCACTCTGTGTTTCCTGTACGATGATACCTAACTCTGTGTTTCCTGTACGAGGATACCTAAATCTCTGTGTTTCCTGTACGAGGATACCGAACTCGGTGTTTCCTGTACGAGGATACCTAACTCGGTGTTTCCTATATGAGGATAGCTAACTCTGTGTTATCTATTTGAGGATACCTCACTCTGTGTTTCCTGTACGAGGATACCTAACTCTATTTTTCCGGTACGAGGATACCTAACTCTGTGTTTCCTGTACGAGGATACCTAACTCTGTGTTTCCATTACGAGGATACCTAACTCTGTGTTTCCTGTACGAGGATACCTAACTCTGTGTTTCCTGTACGAGGATACCTAACTCTGTGTTTACTGTATGAGGATACCTAACTCTCTGTGTTTCCTGTCTGAGGATACCTAAATCTCTGTGTTTCCTGTACGAGGATACCTAACTCTGTGTTTCCTGTACGAGGATACCTAACTCTCTGTGTTACCTGTACGAGGATACAGAACTCTGTGTTTCCTGTACGACGATACCTAACTCTGTGTTTCCTGTATGAGGATACCTAACTCTATGTTTCCTGTACGAGGATACCTAACTCTGTGTTTCCTGTACGAGGATAACTAACTCTCTGTGTTACCTGTACGAGGATACAGAACTCTGTGTTTCCTGTACGAGTATACCTAACTCTATGTTTCCTGTATGAGGATACCTAACTCTGTGTTTCCTGTACGAGGATACCTAACTCTGTGTTTCCTGTACGAGGATACCTACCTCTGTGTTTCCTGTACGAGGATACCTAACTCTGTGAGTTTCCTGTACGAGGATACCTAATTCTGTGTTTCCTGTACGAGGATACCTAACTCTGTGTTTCCTGTACGAGGATACCGAACTCTGTATTTCCTGTACGAGGATAACTAACTCTCTGTGTTACCTGTACGAGGATACAGAACTCTGTGTTTCCTGTACGAGGATACCTAACTCTATGTTTCCTGTATGAGGATACCTAACTCTGTGTTTCCTGTACGAGGATACCTAACTCTGTGTTTCCTGTACGAGGATACCTAACTCTCTGTGTTTCCTGTACGAGGATACCTAACTCTGTGGATTCTGTACGAGGATACCTAACTCTGTGTTTCCTGTACGAGGATACCTAACTCTGTGTTTCCTGTACGAGGATACCTAACTCTGTGTTTCCTGTACGAGGATACCTAACTCTGTGTTTCCTGTACGAGGATACCTAACTCTGTGTTTCCTGTACGAGGATACCTAACCCTGTGTTTCCTGTACGAGGATACCTAACTCTGTGTTTCCTGTACGAGGATACCTAACTCTGTGTTTCCTGTACGAGGATACCTAACTCTCTGTTTCCTGTATGAGGATACCTAACTCTCTGTGTTACCTGTACGAGGATACAGAACTCTGTGTTTCCTGTACGAGGATACCTAACTCTGTGTTTCCTGTACGAGGATACCTAACTCTGTGTTTCCTCTACGAGGATACCTAACTCTCTGTGTTTCCTGTACGAGGATACCTAACTCTCTGTGTTTCCTGTACAAGGATACCTAACTCTGTGTTTCCTGTACGAGGATACCTAACTCGGTGTTTCCTATGAGGATACCTAACTCTGTGTTTCCTGTTTGATGATACCTCACTCTGTGTTTCCTGTACGAGGATACCTAACTCTGTGTTTCCTGTACGAGGATAACTAACTCTGTGTTTCCTGTACGAGGATACCTAAATCTCTGTGTTTCCTGTACGAGGATACCTAACTCTGTGTTTCCTGTACGAGGATCCTAACTCTGTGTTTCCTGTACGAGGATAACTAACTCTGTGTTTCCTGTACGCGGATACTTATCTCTGTGTTTCCTGTACGAGGATAACTAACTCTGTGTTTCCTGTACGAGGATACCTAACTCTGTGTTTCCTGTACGAGGATCCAAACTCTGTGTTTCCTGTATGAGGATAATTAACTCGGTGTGTCCTGTACGCGGATACTGTCGAAATCGCGACCTCAGAAAAGAATGACTCCGACACTTACAGCTCCGATGGAAGTTTCCGTTTTAATTTACTTGCTCGCAAGGGGTAGGTCACACTCAGTCAAGGGCTAAGTGAACACCTCCGAAATGGTACAGCTTCACAAGATATTTATACAGTAAAACCCAAGTTCTGGCCTCTCCCTGTGTATTGCTCTGTCTCACAGTCAGTGAATACAGATAAAGAGTTAATTACTATATCCTGGTCCTGACATGGTGTCAAGATATTTCACTTTGTTATGGTTATCAGAAAGCCAAACGGCCATTACTCCATGAGTCATAGGTAATGGGCTATCACCTGTCTTGTATTGTATCAGGATTATCCAATTTCCTGGTCAGTTTATCTGTTTGCTTCAAATGGATGAGGTAAAGGAAAGAGATAATAGCTGGAAGATAAGGGTGGGGTGACATGGAACTCCTGTAGTGTAGACAATAGGAGAGCACCATGGGGGTTACTTGTCTCAGCATGACTTGTCTCCTAGCTGTCTGATAACCATCAGTCATCTAACAGCAGGTTTAGCTGTTTAAAATAAGCTGGCTGCTAAAATGCAGAAAGTTCTGGAAGGGCCAGGACTCCATTTTAATCAAAAGGCACACAAATACCGTATGGTATCAGCTTAGATAAAAATACATTTCCACAATACCTAACTCTATTTTTCCTGTACGAGGATACCTAACTCTATGTTTCCTGTACGAGGATACCAAACTCTGTGTTTCCTGTACGAGGATATCTAACTCTGTGTTTCCTGTATGAGGATACCTAACTCTCTGTGTTTCCTGTACGAGGATACCTAACTCTCTGTGTTTCCTGTATGAGGATACCTAACTCTGTGTTTCCTGTGCGAGGATACCTAACTCTGTGTTTCCTGTACGAGGATACCTAACTCTGTGTTACCTGTACGCGGATACCTAACTCTGTGTTTCCTGTACGCGGATACTTAACTCTGTGTTTCCTGTACGCGGATACCTAACTCTCTGTGTTTCCTGTACGAGGATACCTAACTCTGTGTTTCCATTACGAGGATACCTTACTCTGTGTTTCCTGTATGAGGATACCTAACTCTGTGCTTCCTGTATGAGGATACCTAACTCAGTGTTTCCTGTACGAGGATGCCTAACTCTGTGTTTCCTGTACGAGGATAACTAACTCTGTGTTTCCTGTACGAGGATAACTAACTCTGTGTTTCCTGTATGAGGATACCTAACTCTGTGTTTCCTGTACGAGGATACCTAACTCTCTGTGTTTCCTGTACGAGGATACCTAACTCTCTGTGTTTCCTGTACGAGGATACCGAACTCTGTGGTTACTGTACGAGGATACCTAACTCTGTCTTTCCTGTACGAGGATACCTAACTCTGTGTTTACTGTATGAGGATACCTAACTCTCTGTGTTTCCTGTATGAGGATACCTAACTCTATGTTTCCTGTACGAGTATACCTAACTCTGTGTTTCCTGTACGAGGATATCTAACTCTGTGTTTCCTGTATGAGGATCCCTAACTCTCTGTGTTTCCTGTACGAGGATACCGAACTCTGTCATTCCTGTACAAGGATACCTAACTCTGTGTTTCCTGTACGAGGATACCTAACTCTCTGTGTTACCTGTACGAGGATACATAACTCTGTATTTCCTGTACGAGGATACCTAACTCTGTGTTTCCTGTATGAGGATATCTAACTCTGTGTTTCCTGTATGAGGATACCTAACTCTCTGTGTTTCCTGTACGAGGATACCTAACTCTCTGTGTTTCCTGTATGAGGATACCTAACTCTGTGTTTCCTGTACGAGGATACCTAACTCTCTGTGTTTCCTGTACGAGGATACCTAACTCTGTGGTTACTGTACGAGGATACCTAACTCTGTGTTTCCTGTACGAGGATACCTAACTCTGTGTTTCCTGTACGAGGATATCTAACTCTGTGTTTCCTGTATGAGGATACCTAACTCTCTGTGTTTCCTGTACGAGGATACCTAACTCTGTGTTTCCATTACGAGGATACCTTACTCTGTGTTTCCTGTATGAGGATACCTAACTCTGTGCTTCCTGTATGAGGATACCTAACTCTGTGCTTCCTGTATGAGGATACCTAACTCAGTGTTTCCTGTACGAGGATGCCTAACTCTGTGTTTCCTGTACGAGGATAACTAACTCTGTGTTTCCTGTACGAGGATAACTAACTCTGTGTTTCCTGTATGAGGATACCTAACTCTGTGTTTCCTGTACGAGGATACCTAACTCTCTGTGTTTCCTGTACGAGGATACCTAACTCTATGTGTTTCCTGTATCAGGATACCTAACTCTGTGTTTCCTGTACGAGATACCTAACTCTGTGTTTCCTGTACGAGGATACCTAACTCTGTGTATCACTTACAAGGATACCTAACTCTGTGTTTCCTGTACGAGGATACCTAACTCTGTGTTTCCTGTACGAGGATAACTAACTCTGTGTTTCCTGTACGAGGATACCTAACTCTGTGTTTCCTGTACGAGGATAACTAACTCTGTGTTTCCTGTACGAGGATACCTAACTCTCTGTGTTTCCTGTACGAGGATACCTAACTCTGTCTTTCCTGTACGAGGATACCTAACTCTGTGTTTACTGTATGAGGATACCTAACTCTCTGTGTTTCCTCTATGAGGATACCTAACTCTATGTTTCCTGTACGAGGATACCTAACTCTGTGTTTCCTGTACGAGGATACCTAACTCTGTGTTTCCTGTACGAGGATACCTAACTCTGTGGATTCTGTACGAGGATACCTAACTCTGTGTTTCCTGTACGAGGATACCTAACTCTGTGTTTCCTGTACGAGGATACCTAACTCTGTCTTTCCTGTACAAGGATACCTAACTCTGTGTTTCCTGTACGAGGATACCTAACTCTGTGTTTCCTGTACGAGGATACCTAACTCTGTGATTCCTGTACGAGGATACCTAACTCTGTGTTTCCTGTACGAGGATACCTAACTCTCTTGTGTTTCCTGTACGAGGATACCTAACTCTGTGGTTACTGTACGAGGATACCTAACTCTGTGAATCCTGTACGAGGATACCTAACTCTGTGGATTCTGTACGAGGATACCAAACTCTGTGTTTCCTTTACGACGATACCTAACTCTGTGTTTCCTGTACGAGGATAACTAACTCTGTGTTTCCTGTACGAGGATAACTAACTCTATGTTTCCTGTATGAGGATACCTAACTCTGTATTTCCTGTACGAGGATACCTAACTCTCTGTTTCCTCTACGAGGATACCTAACTCTGTGTTTCCTGTACGAGGATACCTAACTCTGTGTTTCCTGTACGAGGATACCTAACTCTGTGTTTCCTGTACGCGGATACCTAACTCTGTATTTCCTGTACGAGGATACCTCACTCTCTGTTTCCTCTACGAGGATACCTAACTCTCTGTGTTTCCTGTACGAGGATACCTAACTCGGTGTTTCCTATGAGGATACCTAACTCTGTGTTTCCTGTTTGATGATACCTCACTCTGTGTTTCCTGTACGAGGATACCTAACTCTGTGTTTCCTGTACGAGGATACCTAACTCTGTGTTTCCTGTACGAGGATACCTAAATCTCTGTGTTCCCTGTACGAGGATACCTAACTCTGTGTTTCCTGTACGAGGATCCAAACTCTGTGTTTCCTGTACGAGGATAACTAACTCGGTGTTTCCTGTACGCGGATACCTAACTCGGTGTTTCCTATATGAGGATACCTAACTCTGTGTTATCTGTTTGAGGATACCTCACTCTGTGTTTCCTGTACGAGGATACCTAACTCTATTTTTCCGGTACGAGGATACCTAACTCTGTGTTTCCTGTACGAGGATACCTAACTCTGTGTTTCCATTACGAGGATACCTAACTCTGTGTTTCCTGTACGAGGATACCTAACTCTGTGTTTCCTGTACGAGGATACCTAACTCTGTGTTTACTGTATGAGGATACCTAACTCTGTGTTTCCTGTATGAGGATACCTAACTCTCTGTGTTTCCTGTACGAGGATACCTAACTCTCTGTGTTTCCTGTACGAGGATACCTAACTCTGTGTTACCTGTACGCGGATACCTAACTCTGTGTTTCCTGTACGCGGATACTTAACTCTGTGTTTCCTGTACGCGGATACCTAACTCTCTGTGTTTCCTGTACGAGGATACCTAACTCTGTGTTTCCATTACGAGGATACCTTACTCTGTGTTTCCTGTATGAGGATACCTAACTCTGTGCTTCCTGTATGAGGATACCTAACTCAGTGTTTCCTGTACGAGGATGCCTAACTCTGTGTTTCCTGTACGAGGATAACTAACTCTGTGTTTCCTGTACGAGGATAACTAACTCTGTGTTTCCTGTATGAGGATACCTAACTCTGTGTTTCCTGTACGAGGATACCTAACTCTCTGTGTTTCCTGTACGAGGATACCTAACTCTCTGTGTTTCCTGTATGAGGATACCTAACTCTGTGTTTCCTGTACGAGATACCTAACTCTGTGTTTCCTGTACGAGGATACCTAACTATTTGTTTCCTGTACGAGGATACCTAACTCTCTGTGTTTCCTGTATGAGGATACCTAACTCTGTGTTTCCTGTACGAGATACCTAACTCTGTGTTTCCTGTACGAGGATACCTAACTCTCTGTGTTTCCTGTATGAGGATACCTAACTCTGTGTTTCCTGTACGAGATACCGAACTCTGTGTTTACTGTCCGAGATACCTAACTATTTGTTTCCTGTACGAGGATACCTAACTCTATGTGTTTCCTGTATGAGGATACCTAACTCTGTGTTTCCTGTACGAGATACCTAACTCTGTGTTTCCTGTACGAGGATACCTAACTCTGCGCTTCCTGTACGAGGATACCTAACTCTGTGTTTCCTCTACGAGGATAACTAACTCTGTGTTTCCTGTACGAGGATAACTAACTCTATGTTTCCTGTACGAGGATAACTAACTCTGTGTTTCCTGTACGAGGATACCTAAATCTCTGTGTTTCCTGTACGAGGATACCTAACTCTGTCTTTCCTGTACGAGGATACCTAACTCTGTGTTTACTGTATCAGGATACCTAACTCTCTGTGTTTCCTGTATGAGGATACCTAACTCTATGTTTCCTGTACGAGTATACCTAACTCTGTGTTTCCTGTACGAGGATATCTAACTCTCTGTGTTTCCTGTACGCGGATACCTAACTCTCTGTGTTTCCTGTACGAGGATACCTAACTCTGTGTTTCCTGTACGAGGATACCTTACTCTGTGTTTCCTGTACGAGGATACCTAACTCTGTGTTTCCTGTATGAGGATACCTAACTCAGTGTTTCCTGTACGAGGATGCCTGACTCTGTGTTTACTGTCCGAGATACCTAACTCAGTGTTTCGTGTACGAGGATACCTAACTCTCTGTGTGTACTGTACGAGGATACCTAACTCTGTGTTTCCTGTACGAGGATACCTAACTCTGTATTTCCTGTACGAGGATACCTAACTCTGTGTTTCTTGTACGAGGATACCTCACTCTCTGTGTTTCCTGTATGAGGATACCAAACTCTGTGGTTACTGTACGAGGATACCTAACTCTGTGTTTCCTGTGCGAGGATACCTAACTCTGTGGATTCTGTACGAGGATACCTAACTCTGTGTTTCCTGTACGAGGATACCTAACTCTGTGTTTCCTGTACGAGGATACCTAACTCTGTCTTTCCTGTACAAGGATACCTAACTCTGTGTTTCCTGTACGAGGATACCTAACTCTGTGTTTCCTGTACGAGGATACCTAACTCTGTGATTCCTGTACGAGGATACCTAACTCTGTGTTTCCTGTACGAGGATACCTAACTCTGTGTTTCCTGTACGAGGATACCTAACTCTGTGGATTCTGTACGAGGCTACCTAACTCTCTGTGTTTCCTGTACGAGGATACCTAACTCTGTGTTTCCTGTACAAGGATACCTAACTCTGTGTTTTCTGTACGAGGATACCTAACTCTGTGTTTCCTGTACGAGGACACCTAACTCTGTGTTTCCTGTACGAGGATACCTAACTCTGTGTTTCCTGTACGAGGATACCTAACTCTGTGTTTCCTGTACGAGGATACCTAACTCTGTGTTTTCTGTACGAGGATACCTAACTCTCTATGTTTCCTGTACGAGGATACCAACTCTGTGTTTCCTGTACGAGGATACCTAACTCTCTGTGTTTCCTGTACGAGGGTACCTAACTCCGTGTTTCCTGTACGAGGATACCTAACTCTGTGTTTCCTGTACGAGGATACCTAATTCTGTGTTTCCTGTACAAGGATGCCTAACTCTGTGTTTCCTGTACGAGGATACCTAACTCTGTGTTTCCTGTACGAGGATACCTAACTCTGTCTCTCCTGTACGAGGATACCTAACTCTGTGTTTCCTGTACGAGGATACCTAACTCTGTGTTTCCTGTACGAGGATACCTAACTCTGTCTCTCCTGTACGAGGATACCTAACTCTGTGTTTCCTGTACGAGGATACCTAACTCTGTGTTTCCTGTACGAGGGTACCTAACTCTGTGTTTCCTGTACGAGGATACCTAACTCCGTGTTTCCTGTACGAGGATACCTAACTCTGTGTTTCCTGTACGAGGATACCTAACTCTGTGTTTTCTGTACGAGGATACCTAACTCTGTGTTTCCTGTACGAGGATACCTAACTCTGTATTTCCTGTACGCGGATACCTAACTGTGTGTTTCCTGTACGAGGATTCCTAACTCTGTGTTTCCTGTACGAGGGTACCTAACTCTGTGTTTCCTGTACGAGGATACCTAACTCCGTGTTTCCTGTACGAGGATACCTAACTCTGTGTTTCCTGTACGAGGATACCTAATTCTGTGTTTCCTGTACGAGGATACCTAACTCTGTGTTTTCTGTACGAGGGTACCTAACTCTCTGTGTTTCCTGTACGAGGATACCTAACTCTGTGGTTACTGTACGAGGATACCAAACTCTGTGTTTCCTGTGCGAGGATACCTAACTCTGTGGATTCTGTACGAGGATACCTAACTCTGTGTTTCATGTACGAGGATACCTAACTCTGAGTTTCCTGTACGAGGATACCTAACTCTGTTTTTCCTGTACGAGGATACCTAACTCTGTGTTTCCTGTACGAGGATACCTAACTCTGTGTTTCCTGAACGAGGATACCTAACTCTCTGTGTTACCTGTACGAGGATACATAACTCTGTGTTTCCTGTACGACGATACCTAACTCTGTGTTTCCTGTACGAGGATAACTAACTCTGTGTTTCCTGTACGAGGATAACAAACTCTGTGTTTCCTGTATGAGGATAGCTAACTCTGTGTTTCCTGTACAAGGATACCTAACTCTCTGTGTTTCCTGTACGAGGATACCTAACTCTGTGGTTACTGTACGAGGATATTAACTCTGTCTTTTCTGTACGAGGATACCTAACTCTCTGTGTTACCTGTACGAGGATACAGAACTCTGTGTTTCCTCTACGACGATATCTAACTCTGTGTTTCCTGTACGAGTATAACTAACTCTGTGTTTCCTGTACGAGGATAACTAACTCTATGTTTCCTGTACGAGGGTACCTAACTCTGTGTTTCCTGTACGCGGATACCTAACTCTGTGTTTCCTGTACGAGGATACCTAACTCTGTGTTTCCTGTACGAGGATAACTAACTCTGTGTTTCCTGTACGAGGATACCTAACTCTCTGTGTTACCTGTACGAGGATACATAACTCTGTGTTTCCTGTACGACGATACCTAACTCTGTGTTTCCTGTACGAGGATAACTAACTCTATGTTTCCTGTATGAGGATACCTAACTCTGTGTTTCCTGTACGAGGATACCTAACTCTCTGTGTTTCCTGTACGAGGATAACTAACTCTGTGTTTCCATTACGAGGATTCCTAACTCTGTGTTTCCTGTACGAGGATACCTAACTCTCTGTGTTTCCTGTACGCGGATACCTAAATCTGTGGTTACTGTACGAGGATACCTAACTCTGTGTTTCCTGTGCGAGGATACCTAACTCTGTGGATTCTGTACGAGGATACCTAACTCTGTATTTCCTGTACGAGGATAACTAACTCTGTGTTTCTATTACGAGGATACCTAACTCTGTGTTTTCTGTACGAGGATACCTAACTCTGTGTTTTCTGTACGAGGATACCTAACTCTGTGTTTCCTGTGCGAGGATACCTAACTCTGTGTTTCCTGTACGAGGATACCTAACTCTCTGTGTTTCCTGTACGAGGATACCTAACTCCGTGGATTCTGTACGAGGATACCTAACTCTGTGTTTCCTTTACGAGGATACCTAACTCTGTGTTTCCTGTACGAGGATACCTAACTCTGTGTTTCCTGTACGAGGATACCTAACTCTGTGTTTCCTGTATGAGGATACCTAACTCTCTGTGTTACCTGTATGATGATAACTAACTCTGTGTTTTGTACGAGGATAACTAACTCTATGTTTCCTGTATGAGGATACCTAACTCTGTGGTTACTGTACGAGGATACCTAACTCTGTCTTTCCTGTACGAGGATACCTAACTCTGTGTTTCCTGTACGAGGATACCTAACTCTGTGTTTTCTGTACGAGGATACCTAACTCTCTGTGTTTCCTGTACGAGGATACCTAACTCTGTGGTTACTGTACGAGGATACCTAACTCTGTGGTTCCTGTGCGAGGATACCTAACTCTGTGGATTCTGTACGAGAATACCTAACTTTGTGGTTCCTGTGCGAGTATACCTAACTCTCTGGATTCTGTACGAGGATACCTAACTCTGTGTTTCCTGTACGAGGATACCTAACTCTGTATTTCCTGTATGTGGATACCTAACTCTGTGTTTCCTGTACGAGGATACCTAACTCTGTATTTCCTGTACGCGGATACCTAACTCTGTGTTTCCTGTACGAGGATACCTAACTCTGTGTTTCCTGTACGAGGATACCAAACTCTGTGTTTTCTGTACGAGGATACCTAACTCTCTATTTCTGTACGAGGATACCTAACTCTGTGTTTCCTGTACGAGGATAACTAACTCTGTGTTTCCTGTACGAGGATAACTAACTCTGTGTTTTCTGTACGAGGATACCTAACTCTCTGTGTTTCCTGTACGAGGATACCGAACTCTCTGTTTCCTGTGCGAGGATACCTAACTCTGTGGATTCTGTACGAGGATATCTAACTCTGTATTTCCTGTACGAGGATACCAACTCTGTGTTTCCTGTACGAGGATAACTAACTCTGTGTTTCCTGTACGAGGATAACTAACTCTGTGTTTTCTGTACGAGGATACCTAACTCTCTGTGTTTCCTGTACGAGGATACCTAAATCTGTGGTTACTGTACGAGGATACCTAACTCTGTGTTTCCTGTGCGAGGATACCTAACTCTGTGGATTCTGTACGAGGATACCTAACTCTGTATTTCCTGTACGAGGATAACTAACTCTGTGTTTCTATTACGAGGATACCTAACTCTGTGTTTTCTGTACGAGGATACCTAACTCTGTGTTTCCTGTACGAGGATACCTAACTCTGTGTTTCCTGTACGAGGATACCTAACTCTCTGTGTTTCCTGTACGAGGATACCTAACTCCGTGGATTCTGTACGAGGATACCTAACTCTGTGTTTCCTTTACGAGGATACCTAACTCTGTGTTTCCTGTACGAGGATACCTAACCCTGTGTTTCCTGTACGAGGATACCTAACTCTGTGTTTCCTGTACGAGGATACCTAACTCTGTGTTTCCTGTATGAGGATACCTAACTCTCTGTGTTACCTGTATGATGATAACTAACTCTGTGTTTTGTACGAGGATAACTAACTCTATGTTTCCTGTATGAGGATACCTAACTCTGTGGTTACTGTACGAGGATACCTAACTCTGTCTTTCCTGTACGAGGATACCTAACTCTGTGTTTCCTGTACGAGGATACCTAACTGTGTTTTCTGTACGAGGATACCTAACTCTCTGTGTTTCCTGTACGAGGATACCTAACTCTGTGGTTACTGTACGAGGATACCTAACTCTGTGGTTCCTGTGCGAGGATACCTAACTCTGTGGATTCTGTACGAGAATACCTAACTTTGTGGTTCCTGTGCGAGTATACCTAACTCTCTGGATTCTGTACGAGGATACCTAACTCTGTGTTTCCTGTACGAGGATACCTAACTCTGTATTTCCTGTATGTGGATACCTAACTCTGTGTTTCCTGTATGAGGATACCTAACTCTGTGTTTCCTGTACGAGGATACCAAACTCTGTGTTTTCTGTACGAGGATACCTAACTCTGTGGATTCTGTACGAGGATACCTAACTCTCTATTTCTGTACGAGGATACCTAACTCTGTGTTTCCTGTACGAGGATAACTAACTCTGTGTTTCCTGTACGAGGATAACTAACTCTGTGTTTTCTGTACGAGGATACCTAACTCTCTGTGTTTCCTGTACGAGGATAACTAACTCTGTGTTTCCTGTACGAGGATAACTAACTCTGTGTTTCCTGTGCGAGGATACCGAACTCTCTGTTTCCTGTGCGAGGATACCTAACTCTTTGTTTCCTGTACGAGGATACCTAACTCTGTGGATTCTGTACGAGGATATCTAACTCTGTATTTCCTGTACGAGGATACCAACTCTGTGTTTCCTGTACGAGGATAACTAACTCTGTGTTTCCTGTACGAGGATACCTAACTCTGTGTTTCCTGTACGAGGATACCTAACTCTCTGTGTTACCTGTACGAGGATACCTAACTCTCTGTGTTTCCTGTACGAGGATACCTAACTCTGTGGTTACTGTACGAGGATACCTAACTCTGTGGTTCCTGTGCGAGGATACCTAACTCTGTGGATTCTGTACGAGAATACCTAACTTTGTGGTTCCTGTGCGAGTATACCTAACTCTCTGGATTCTGTACGAGGATACCTAACTCTGTGTTTCCTGTACGAGGATACCTAACTCTGTATTTCCTGTATGTGGATACCTAACTCTGTGTTTCCTGTATGAGGATACCTAACTCTGTGTTTCCTGTACGAGGATACCAAACTCTGTGTTTTCTGTACGAGGATACCTAACTCTGTGGATTCTGTACGAGGATACCTAACTCTCTATTTCTGTACGAGGATACCTAACTCTGTGTTTCCTGTACGAGGATAACTAACTCTGTGTTTCCTGTACGAGGATAACTAACTCTGTGTTTTCTGTACGAGGATACCTAACTCTCTGTGTTTCCTGTACGAGGATAACTAACTCTGTGTTTCCTGTGCGAGGATACCGAACTCTCTGTTTCCTGTGCGAGGATACCTAACTCTTTGTTTCCTGTACGAGGATACCTAACTCTGTGGATTCTGTACGAGGATATCTAACTCTGTATTTCCTGTACGAGGATACCAACTCTGTGTTTCCTGTACGAGGATAACTAACTCTGTGTTTCCTGTACGAGGATAACTAACTCTGTGTTTCCTGTACGAGGATACCTAACTCTGTGTTTCCTGTACGAGGATACCTAACTCTCTGTGTTACCTGTACGAGGATACCTAACTCTGTGTTTCCTGTACGACGATACCTAACTCTGTGGATTCTGTACGAGGATACCTAACTCTGTGTTTCCTTTACGAGGATACCTAACTCTGTGTTTCCTGTACGAGGATACCTAACCCTGTGTTTCCTGTACGAGGATACCTAACTCTGTGTTTCCTGTACGAGGATACCTAACTCTGTGTTTCCTGCATGAGGATACCTAACTCTCTGTGTTACCTGTACGAGGATACAGAACTCTGTGTTTCCTGTACGACGATACCTAACTCTGTGTTTCCTGTACGATGATAACAAACTATGTGGTTACTGTACGAGGATACCTAACTCTGTCTTTCCTGTACGAGGATACCTAACTCTGTGTTTCCTGTACGAGGATACCTAACTCTGTGTTTTCTGTACGAGGATACCTAACTCTCTGTGTTTCCTGTACGAGGATACCAAACTCCGTGTTTCCTGTACGAGGATACCTAACTCTGTGGTTACTGTACGAGGATACCTAACTCTGTGGTTCCTGTGCGAGGATACCTAACTCTGTGCATTCTGTACGAGAATACCTAACTTTGTGTTTCCTGTACGAAGATACCTAACTCTGTGGTTACTGTACGAGGATACCTAACTCTGTGTTTCCTGTACGACGATACCTAACTCTGTGTTTCCTGTACGAGGATACCTAACTCTGTGGTTCCTGTGCGAGTGTACCTAACTCTGTGTTTCCTGTACGAGGATACCTAACTCTGTGTTTTCTGTACGAGGATACCTAACTCTGTGTTTCCTGTACGACGATACCTAACTCTGTGTTTCCTGTACGAGGATACCTAACTCTGTGTTTCCTGTACGACGATACCTAACTCTGTGTTTCCATTACGAGGATAACTAACTCTGTGTTTCCTGTACGAGGATACCTAACTCTGTGTTTCTTGTACGAGGATACCTAACTCTGTGTTTCCTGTACGAGGATACCTAACTCTGTGTTTCCTGTACGAGGATACCTAACTCTGTGTTTTCTGTACGAGGATACCTAACTCTCTGTGTTTCCTGTTCGAGGATACCTAACTCTGTGGTTACTGTACGAGGATACCTAACTCTGTGGTTCCTGTGCGAGGATACCTAACTCCGTGGATTCTGTACGAGAATACCGAACTTTGTGTTTCCTGTACGAGGATACCTAACTCTGTGGTTACTGTACGAGGATACCTAACTCTGTGTTTCCTGTACGAGGATACCTAACTCTGTATTTCCTGTACGCGGATACCTAACTCTGTGTTTCCTGTACGAGGATACCTAACTCTGTGTTTCCTGTACGAGGGTACCTAACTCTGTGTTTCCTCTACGAGGATAACTAACTCTGTGTTTCCTATACGAGGATACCTAACTCTGTGTTTCCTGTACGAGGATACCTAACTCTGTGTTTTCTGTACGAGGATACCTAACTCTCTGTGTTTCCTGTACGAGGATACCTAACTCTGTGGTTACTGTACGAGGATACCTAACTCTGTGTTTACTGTACGAGGATACCTAACTCTGTGTTTCCCGTGCGAGGATACCTAACTCTGTGGATTCTGTACGAGGATACCTAACTCTGTGTTTCCTGTACGAGGATACCTAAATCTGTGTTTCCTGTACGAGGATACCTAACTCTGTTTTTCCTGTACGAGGATACCTCACTCTGTGTTTCCTGTACGAGGATACCTAACTCTCTGTGTTTCCTGTACGAGGATAACTAACTCTGTGTTTCCATTACGTGGATACCTAACTCTGTGTTTCCTGTACGAGGATACCTAACTCTGTGTTTTCTGTACGAGGATACCTAACACTCTGTGTTTCCTGTACGAGCATACCTAACTCTGTGTTTCCTGTACGAGGATACCTAACTCTCTGTGTTTCCTGTACAAGGATAACTAACTCTGTGTTTCCATTACGTGGATAACTAACTCTGTGTTTCCTGTACGAGGATACCTAACTCTGTGTTTCCTGTACGAGGATACCTAACTCTCTGTGTTTCCTGTACGAGGATACCTAACTCTGTGTTTACTGTACGAGGATACCTAACTCTGTGTTTCCTGTACGAGGATACCTAACTCTGTTTTTACTGTACGAGGATACCTAACTCTCTGTGTTTCCTGTACGAGGATACCTAACTCTGTGTTTCCTGTACGAGGATACCTAACTCTCTGTGTTACCTGTACGAGGATACAGAACTCTGTGTTTCCTGTACGACAATACCTAACTCTGTGGATTCTGTACGAGGATACCTAACTCTGTGTTTCCTGTACGAGGATACCTAACTCTGTATTTCCTGTACGCGGATACCTAACTCTGTGTTTCCTGTACGAGGATACCTAACTCTGTGTTTCCTGTACGAGGGTACCTAACTCTGTGTTTCCTGTACGAGGATACCTAACTCTGTGTTTCCTGTACGAGGATACCTAACTCTGTGGTTACTGTACGAGGATACCTAACTCTGTGTTTACTGTACGAGGATACCTAACTCTGTGTTTCCCGTGCGAGGATACCTAACTCTGTGGATTCTGTACGAGGATACCTAACTCTGTGTTTCCTGTACGAGGATACCTAAATCTGTGTTTCCTGTACGAGGATACCTAACTCTGTGTTTCCTGTACGAGGATAACTAACTCTATGTTTCCTGTATGAGGATACCTAACTCTGTGTTTCCTGTACGAGGATACCTAACTCTCTGTGTTTCCTGTACGAGGATAACTAACTCTGTGTTTCCATTACGTGGATACATAACTCTGTGTTTCCTGTACGAGGATACCTAACTCTGTGTTTTCTGTACGAGGATACCTAACACTCTGTGTTTCCTGTACGAGCATACCTAACTCTGTGTTTCCTGTACGAGGATACCTAACTCTCTGTGTTTCCTGTACAAGGATAACGAACTCTGTGTTTCCATTACGTGGATAACTAACTCTGTGTTTCCTGTACGAGGATACCTAACTCTGTTTTTGCTGTACGAGGATACCTAAATCAGTGGTTACTGTACGAGGATACCTAACTCTGTGTTTCCTGTACGAGGATACCTAACTCTGTGGTTACTGTACGAGGATACCTAACTCTGTGTTTCCTGTACGAGGATACCTAACTCTGTTTTTACTGTACGAGGATACCTAACTCTCTGTGTTTCCTGTACGATGATACCTAACTCTGTGGTTACTGTACGAGGATACCTAACTCTGTCTTTCCTGTACGAGGATACCTAACTCTGTGTTTCCTGTACGAGGATACCTAACTCTGTGTTTCCTGTACGAGAATACCTAACTCTCTGTGTTACCTGTACGAGGATACAGAACTCTGTGTTTCCTGTACGACAATACCTAACTCTGTGTTTCCTGTACGAGGATACCTAACTCTCTGTGTTTCCTGTACGAGGATACCTAAC
Source organism: Pristiophorus japonicus (assembly GCF_044704955.1). Lineage (NCBI taxonomy): Eukaryota > Metazoa > Chordata > Chondrichthyes > Pristiophoridae > Pristiophorus > Pristiophorus japonicus. The sequence continues at coordinate 490,431 of NW_027253194.1, forward strand.
TCTGTGTTTCCTGTGCGAGGATAACTAACTCTATGTTTCCTGTACGAGGGTACCTAACTCTGTGTTTCCTGTACGAGGATACCTAACTCTGTGTTTCCTGTACGAGGATACCTAACTCTGTTTCCTGTGCGAGGATACCTAACTCTGTGGATTCTGTACGAGGATACCGAACTCTGTGTTTCCTGTACGAGGATACCTAACTCTGTTTTTCCTGTACGACAATACCTAACTCTGTGTTTCCTGTACGAGGATACCTAACTCTGTGTTTCCTGTACGAGGATAACTAACTCTGTGTTTCCTGTATGAGGATACCTAACTCTGTGGTTACTGTACGAGGATACCTAACTCTGTGTTTACTGTACGAGGATACCTAACTCTGTGTTTCCTGTACGACAATACCTAACTCTGTGTTTCCTGTACGAGGATACCTAACTCTGTGTTTCCTGTACGAGGATAACTAACTCTGTGTTTCCTGTATGAGGATACCTAACTCTGTGGTTACTGTACGAGGATACCTAACTCTGTGTTTACTGTACGAGGATACCTAACTCTGTGTTTCCTGTACGACAATACCTAACTCTGTGTTTCCTGTACGAGGATACCTAACTCTGTGTTTCCTGTACGACAATACCTAACTCTGTGTTTCCTGTACGAGGATACCTAACTCTGTGTTTCCTGTACGAGGATAACTAACTCTGTGTTTCCTGTATGAGGATACCTAACTCTGTGGTTACTGTACGAGGATACCTAACTCTGTGTTTACTGTACGAGGATACCTAACTCTGTGTTTCCTGTACGAGGATACCTAACTCTGTGTTTCCTGTACGAGGATACCTAACTCTGTGTTTCCTGTACGCGGATACCTAACTCTGTGTTTCCTGTACGAGGATACCTAACTCTGTGTTTCCTGTACGAGGATACCTAACTCTGTGTTTCCTGTACGAGGATACCTAACAGTCTGTGTTTCCTGTACGAGCATACCTAACTCTGTGTTTCCATTACGTGGATAACTAACTCTGTGTTTCCTGTACGAGGATAACTAACTCTGTGTTTCCTGTACGAGGGTACCTAACTCTGTGTTTCCTGTACGAGGATACCTAACTCTGTGTTTCCTGTACGAGGATACCTAACTCTGTGTTTCCTGTACGAGGATCCTAACTCTGTGTTTACTGTACGAGGATACCTAACTCTGTGGTTACTGTACGAGGATACCTAACTCTGTGTTTCCTGTACAAGGATACCTAACTCTGTGATTCCTGTACGAGGATACCTAACTCTGTGTTTCCTGTACGAGAATACCTAACTCTGTGTTTCCTGTATGAGGATACCTAACTCTGTGTTTCCTGTACGAGGATACCTAACTCTGTGTTTCCTCTACGAGGATACCTAACTCTGTGTTTCCTGTACGAGGATACCTAACTCTGTGTTTCCTGTACGAGGATACCTAACTCTGTGTTTCCTGTACGAGGATACCTAACTCTGTGTTTCCTGTACGCGGATACCTAACTCTGTGTTTCCTGTACGAGGATACCTAACTCTGTGTTTCCTGTACGAGGATACCTAACTCTGTGTTTCCTGTACGAGGATACCTAACTCTGTGTTTCCTGTGCGAGGATACCTAACTCTGTGTTTCCTGTACGAGGATACCTAACTCTGTGGATTCTGTACGAGGATACCTAACTCTGTGTTTCCTGTACGAGGATACCTAACTCTGTGTTTCCTGTACGAGGATACCTAACTCTGTGTTTCCTGAACGAGGATACCTAACACTCTGTGTTTCCATTACGTGGATACCTAACTCTGTGTTTCCTGTACGAGGATACCTAACTCTCTGTGTTTCCTGTACGAGGATAACTAACTCTGTGTTTCCATTACGTGGATACCTAACTCTGTGTTTCCTGTACGAGGATACCTAACTCTGTGTTTCCTGTACGAGGATACCTAAACCTGTGGTTACTGTACGAGGATACCTAACTCTGTGTTTCCTGTACGAGGATACCTAACTCTGTTTTTACTGTACGAGGATACCTAACTCTCTGTGTTTCCTGTACGAGGATACCTAACTCTTTGGTTACTATACGAGGATACCTAACTCTGTCTTTCCTGTACGAGGATACCTAACTCTGTGTTTCCTGTACGAGGATACCTAACTCTGTGTTTCCTGTGCGAGGATAACTAACTCTATGTTTCCTGTACGAGGATACCTAACTCTGTGTTTCCTGAACGAGGATACCTAACACTCTGTGTTACCTGTACGAGAATACATAACTCTGTGTTTCCTGTACGACGATACCTAACTCTGTGTTTCCTGTACGAGGATACCTAACTCTCTGTGTTTCCTGTACGAGGATACCTAACTCTCTGTGTTTCCTGTACGAGGATACCTAACTCTCTGTGTTTCCTGTACGAGGATACCTAACTCTCTGTGTTTCCTGTACGAGGATACCTAACTCTGTGTTTCCTGTACGAGGATACCTAACTCTGTGTTTTCTGTACGAGGATACCTAACTCTCTGTGTTTCCTGTACGAGGATACCTAACTCTCTGTGTTTCCTGTACGAGGATACCTAACTCTGTGTTTCCTGTACGAGGATACCTAACTCTGTGTTTCCCGTGCGAGGATACCTAACTCTGTGGATTCTGTACGAGGATACCTAACTCTGTGTTTCCTGTACGAGGATACCTAAATCTGTGTTTCCTGTACGAGGATACCTAACTCTGTTTTTCCTGTACGAGGATACCTCACTCTGTGTTTCCTGTACGAGGATACCTAACTCTCTGTGTTTCCTGTACGAGGATAACTAACTCTGTGTTTCCATTACGTGGATACCTAACTCTGTGTTTCCTGTACGAGGATACCTAACTCTGTGTTTTCTGTACGAGGATACCTAACACTCTGTGTTTCCTGTACGAGCATACCTAACTCTGTGTTTCCTGTACGAGGATACCTAACTCTCTGTGTTTCCTGTACAAGGATAACTAACTCTGTGTTTCCATTACGTGGATAACTAACTCTGTGTTTCCTGTACGAGGATACCGAACTCTGTTTTTACTGTACGAGGATACCTAACTCTCTGTGTTTCCTGTACGAGGATACCTAACTCTGTGTTTACTGTACGAGGATACCTAACTCTGTGTTTCCTGTACGAGGATACCTAACTCTGTTTTTACTGTACGAGGATACCTAACTCTCTGTGTTTCCTGTACGAGGATACCTAACTCTGTGTTTCCTGTACGAGGATACCTAACTCTCTGTGTTACCTGTACGAGGATACAGAACTCTGTGTTTCCTGTACGACAATACCTAACTCTGTGGATTCTGTACGAGGATACCTAACTCTGTGTTTCCTGTACGAGGATACCTAACTCTGTATTTCCTGTACGCGGATACCTAACTCTGTGTTTCCTGTACGAGGATACCTAACTCTGTGTTTCCTGTACGAGGGTACCTAAATCTGTGTTTCCTGTACGAGGATACCTAACTCTGTGTTTCCTGTACGAGGATACCTAACTCTGTGGTTACTGTACGAGGATACCTAACTCTGTGTTTACTGTACGAGGATACCTAACTCTGTGTTTCCCGTGCGAGGATACCTAACTCTGTGGATTCTGTACGAGGATACCTAACTCTGTGTTTCCTGTACGAGGATACCTAAATCTGTGTTTCCTGTACGAGGATACCTAACTCTGTTTTTCCTGTACGAGGATACCTAACTCTGTGTTTCCTGTACGAGGATAACTAACTCTGTGTTTCCTGTACGAGGATACCTAACTCTGTGTTTCCTGAACGAGGATACCTAACTCTCTGTGTTACCTGTACGAGGATACATAACTCTGTGTTTCCTGTACGACGATACCTAACTCTGTGTTTCCTGTACGAGGATAACTAACTCTGTGTTTCCATTACGTGGATACCTAACTCTGTGTTTCCTGTACGAGGATAACTAACTCTATGTTTCCTGTATGAGGATACCTAACTCTCTGTGTTTCCTGTACGAGGATAACTAACTCTGTGTTTCCATTACGTGGATACCTAACTCTGTGTTTCCTGTACGAGGATAACTAACTCTGTGTTTCCTGTACAAGGATAACTAACTCTGTGTTTCCATTACGTGGATAACTAACTCTGTGTTTCCTGTACGAGGATACCTAACTCTGTGTTTCCTGTACGAGGATACCTAACTCTGTTTTTACTGTACGAGGATACCTAACTCTCTGTGTTTCCTGTACGAGGATACCTAACTCTGTGTTTCCTGTACGAGGATACCTAACTCTGTTTTTACTGTACGAGGATACCTAACTCTCTGTGTTTCCTGTACGATGATACCTAACTCTGTGGTTACTGTACGAGGATACCTAACTCTGTCTTTCCTGTACGAGGATACCTAACTCTGTGTTTCCTGTACGAGGATACCTAACTCTGTGTTTCCTGTACGAGGATACCTAACTCTCTGTGTTACCTGTACGAGGATACAGAACTCTGTGTTTCCTGTACGACAATACCTAACTCTGTGTTTCCTGTACGAGGATAACTAACTCTGTGTTTCCTGTGCGAGGATAACTAACTCTATGTTTCCTGTACGAGGGTACCTAACTCTGTGTTTCCTGTACGAGGATACCTAACTCTGTGTTTCCTGTACGAGGATACCTAACTCTGTGTTTCCTGTACGAGGATACCTAACTCTGTGTTTCCTGTACGAGGATACCTAACTCTGTGTTTCCTGTACGAGGATACCTAACTCTGTGTTTCCTGTGCGAGGATACCTAACTCTGTGGATTCTGTACGAGGATACCGAACTCTGTGTTTCCTGTACGAGGGTACCTAACTCTGTGTTTCCTGTACGAGGATAACTAACTCTGTGTTTCCTGTATGAGGATACCTAACTCTGTGGTTACTGTACGAGGATACCTAACTCTGTGTTTACTGTGCGAGGATACCTAACTCTGTGGATTCTGTACGAGGATACCTAACTCTGTATTTCCTGTACGAGGATACCTAAATCTGTGTTTCCTGTACGAGGATACCTAACTCTGTTTTTCCTGTACGAGGATACCTAACTCTGTATTTCCTGTACGAGGATACCTAAATCTGTGTTTCCTGTACGAGGATACCTAACTCTGTTTTTCCTGTACGAGGATACCTAACTCTGTATTTCCTGTACGAGGATACCTAAATCTGTGTTTCCTGTACGAGGATACCTAACTCTGTTTTTCCTGTACGAGGATACCTAACTCTGTGTTTCCTGTACGAGGATACCTAAATCTGTGTTTCCTGTACGAGGATACCTAACTCTGTTTTTCCTGTACGAGGATAACTAACTCTGTGTTTCCTGTACGAGGATACCTAACTCTGTGTTTCCTGAACGAGGATACCTAACTCTCTGTGTTACCTTTACGAGGATACATAACTCTGTGTTTCCTGTACGACGATACCTAACTCTGTGTTTCCTGTACGAGGATAACTAACTCTGTGTTTCCTGTACGAGGATACCTAACTCTCTGTGTTTCCTGTACGAGGATACCTAACTCTGTGTTTCCATTACGTGGATACCTAACTCTGTGTTTCCTGTACGAGGATACCTAACTCTGTGTTTTCTGTACGAGGATACCTAACTCTGTGTTTTCTGTACGAGGATACCTAACAGTCTGTGTTTCCTGTACGAGGATAACTAACTCTGTGTTTCCTGTACGAGGATACCTAACTCTGTGTTTCCTGTACGAGGATACCGAACTCTGTGTTTCCTGTACGAGGATACCTAACTCTGTGTTTCCTGTACGAGGATACCTAACTCTGTGTTTCCTGTACGAGGATACCTAACTCTGTGTTTCCTGTGCGAGAATACCTAACTCTGTGGATTCTGTACGAGGATACCTAACTCTGTTTTTCCTGTACGAGGATACCTAACTCTGTGTTTCCTGTACGAGGATACCTAACTCTGTGTTTCCTGTACGAGGATACCTAAATCTGTGGTTACTGTACGAGGATACCTAACTCTGTGTTTCCTGTACGAGGATACCTAACTCTGTTTTTACTGTACGAGGATACCTAACTCTCTGTGTTTCCTGTACGAGGATACCTAACTCTTTGGTTACTATACGAGGATACCTAACTCTGTCTTTCCTGTACGAGGATACCTAACTCTGTGTTTCCTGTACGAGGATACCTAACTCTGTGTTTCCTGTACGAGGATACCTAACTCTCTGTGTTACCTGTACGAGGATACAGAACTCTGTGTTTCCTGTACGACAATACCTAACTCTGTGTTTCCTGTACGAGGATAACTAACTCTGTGTTTCCTGTACGAGGGTACCTAACTCTGTGTTTCCTGTACGAGGATACCTAACACTCTGTGTTACCTGTACGAGAATACATAACTCTGTGTTTCCTGTACGACGATACCTAACTCTGTGTTTCCTGTACGAGGATACCTAACTCTCTGTGTTTCCTGTACGAGGATAACTAACTCTGTGTTTCCATTACGTGGATACCTAACTCTGTGTTTCATGTACGAGGATACCTAACTCTGTGTTTCTTGTACGAGGATACCTAACTCTGTGTTTTCTGTACGAGGATACCTAACTCTCTGTGTTTCCTGTACGAGGATACCTAACTCTCTGTGTTTCCTGTACGAGGATACCTAACTCTGTGTTTCCTGTACGAGGATACCTAACTCTGTGTTTCCTGTACGAGGATACCTAACTCTGTGTTTCCTGTACGAGGATACCTAACTCTGTGTTTCTTGTACGAGGATACCTAACTCTGTGTTTTCTGTACGAGGATACCTAACTCTCTGTGTTTCCTGTACGAGGATACCTATCTCTGTGGTTACTGTACGAGGATAACTAACTCTGTGTTTCCTGTACGAGGATACCTAACTCTGTGTTTCCTGTACGAGGATACCTAACTCTGTGTTTCCTGTACGAGGATACCTAACTCTCTGTGTTACCTGTACGAGGATGCAGAACTCTGTGTTTCCTGTACGACAATACCGAACTCTGTGTTTCCTGTACGAGGATAACTAACTCTGTGTTTCCTGTGCGAGGATAACTAACTCTATGTTTCCTGTACGAGGGTACCTAACTCTGTGTTTCCTGTACGAGGATACCTAACTCTGTGTTTTCTGTACGAGGATACCAAACTCTCTGTGTTTCCTGTACGAGGATACCTAACTCTGTGGTTACTGTAAGAGGATACCTAACTCTGTGTTTCCTGTGCGAGGATACCTAACTCTGTGGATTCTGTACGAGGATACCTAACTCTGTGTTTCCTGTACGAGGATAACTAACTCTGTGTTTCCATTACAAGGATACCTAACTCTGTGTTTCCTGTACGAGGATACCTAACTCTCTGTGTTTCCTGTACGAGGATAACTAACTCTGTGTTTCCATTACGAGGATACCTAACTCTGTGTTTCCTGTACGAGGATACCTAACTCTGTGTTTCCTGTACGAGGATACCGAACTCTGTGTTTCCTGTACGAGGATAACTAACTCTCTGTGTTACCTGTACGAGGACACAGAACTCTGTGTTTCCTGTACGAGGATACCTAACTCTATGTTTCCTGTATGAGGATACCTAACTCTGTGTTTCCTGTACGAGGATACCTAACTCTGTGTTTCCTGTACGAGGATACCTAACTCTGTGTTTCCTTTGCGAGGATGCCTATCTCTGTGGATTCTGTACGAGGATACCTAACTCTGTGTTTACTGTACGAGGATACCTAAATCTGTGTTTCCTGTACGAGGATAGCTAACACTGTGTTTACTGTATGAGGATACCTAACTCTCTGTGTTTCCTGTCTGAGGATACCTAAATCTCTGTGTTTCCTGTACGAGGATACCTAACTCTGTCTTCCTGTACGAGGATACCTAACACTGTGTTTACTGTATGAGGATACCTAACTCTCTGTTTTTCCTGTATGAGGATACCTAACTCTATGTTTCCTGTACGAGTATACCTAACTCTGTGTTTCCTGTACGAGGATATCTAACTCTGTGTTTCCTGTATGAGGATCCCTAACTCTCTGTGTTTCCTGTACGAGGATACCTAACTCTCTGTGTTTCCTGTACGAGGATACCTAACTCTGTGTTACCTGTACGCGGATACTTAACTCTGTGTTTCCTGTACGCGGATACCTAACTCTCTGTGTTTCCTGTACGCGGATACTTAACTCAGTGTTTCGTGTACGAGGATACCTAACTCTCTGTGTTTCCTGTACGAGGATACCTAACTCTGTGTTTCCTGTACGAGGATACCTAACTCTGTGTTTCCTGTACGAGGATACCTAACTCTGTGTTTCCTGTACGCGGATACCTAACTCTCTGTGTTTCCTGTTCGAGAATACTTAACTCTGTGTTTCCATTACGAGGATACCTTACTCTGTGTTTCCTGTACGAGGATACCTAACTCTGTGTTTCCTGTACGCGGATACCTAACTCTCTGTGTTTCCTGTTCGAGAATACTTAACTCTGTGTTTCCATTACGAGGATACCTTACTCTGTGTTTCCTGTACGAGGATACCTAACTCAGTGTTTCCTGTACGAGGATGCCTAACTCTGTGTTTACTGTCCGAGATACCTAACTCAGTGTTTCGTGTACGAGGATACCTAACTCTCTGTGTGTACTGTACGAGTATACCTAACTCTGTGTTTCCTGTACGAGGATACCTAACTCTGTGTTTCCTGTACGAGGATACCTAACTCTGTGTTTCCTGTACGAGGATACCTAACTCTCTGTGTTTCCTGTATGAGGATACCAAACTCTGTGGTTACTGTACGAGGATACCTAACTCTGTGTTTCCTGTGCGAGGATACCTAACTCTGTGGATTCTGTACGAGGATACCTAACTCTGTGTTTCCTGTACGAGGATACCTAACTCTGTGTTTCCTGTACGAGGATACCTAACTCTGTGTTTCCTGTACGAGGATACCTAACTCTCTGTGTTTCCTGTACGAGGATACCTAACTCTGTGGTTACTGTACGAGGATACCTAACTCTGTGATTCCGGTACGAGGATACCTAACTCTGTGATTCCTGTAGGAGGATATCTAACTCTGTGTTTCCTGTACGAGGATACCTAACTCTGTGTTTTCTGTACGAGGATACCTAACTCTCTGTGTTTCCTGTACGAGGATACCTAACTCTGTGGATTCTGTACGAGGATACCTAACTCTGTGTTTCCTGTACGAGGATACCTAACTCTGTGTTTCCTGTACGAGGATACCTAACTCCGTGTTTCCTGTACAAGGATACCTAACTCTCTGTGTTTCCTGTACGAGGATACCTAACTCTGTGGTTACTGTACGAGGATACCTAACTCTGTGATTCCTGTACGAGGATACCTAACTCTGTGTTTCCTGTACGAGGATACCTAACTCTGTGGTTACTGTACGAGGATACCTAACTCTGTGTTTCCTGTACGAGGATACCTAACTCTGTGATTCCTGTACGAGGATACCTAACTCTGTGTTTCCTGTACGAGGATACCTAACTCTGTGTTTCCTGTATGAGGATACCTAACTCTGTGTTTCCTGTATGAGGATACCTAACTCTGTGTTTCCTGTACGAGGATACCTAACTCTGTGTTTCCTGTACGATGATAACTAACTCTGTGTTTCCTGTACGAGGATAACTAACTCTATGTTTCCTGTATGAGGATACCTAACTCTGTGTTTCCTGTACGAGGATACCTAACTCTCTGTGTTACCTGTACGAGGATACATAACTCTGTGTTTCCTGTACGACGATACCTAACTCTGTGTTTCCTGTACGAGGATAACTAACTCTGTGTTTCCTGTACGAGGATCCTAACTCTGTGTTTCCTGTACGAGGATAACTAAGTCGGTGTTTCCTGTACGCGGATACCTAACTCGGTGTTTCCTATATGAGGATACCTAACTCTGTGTTATCTGTTTGAGGATACCTCACTGTGTTTCCTGTACGAGGATACCTAACTCTCTTTTTCCGGTACGAGGATACCTAACTCTGTGTTTCCTGTACGAGGATACCTAACTCTGTGTTTCCATTACGAGGATACATAACTCTGTGTTTCCTGTACGAGGATACCTAACTCTGTGTTTCCTGTACGAGGATACCTAACTCTGTGTTTACTGTATGAGGATACCTAACTCTCTGTGTTTCCTGTCTGAGGATACCTAAATCTCTGTGTTTCCTGTACGAGGATACCTAACTCTGTGTTTCCTGTACGAGGATACCTAACTTTGTGTTTCCTGTACGAGGATATCTAACTCTGTGTTTCCTGTATGAGGATACTTAACTCTCTGTGTTTCCTGTACGAGGATACCTAACTCTCTGTGTTTCCTGTATGAGGATACCTAACTCTGTGTTACCTGTACGCGGATACCTAACTCTGTGTTTCCTGTACGCGGTTACTTAACTCTGTGTTTCCTGTACGCGGATACCTAACTCTCTGTGTTTCCTGTACAAGGATACCTAACTCTGTGTTATCTGTTTGAGGATACCTCACTGTGTTTCCTGTACGAGGATACCTAACTCTCTTTTTCCGGTACGAGGATACCTAACTCTGTGTTTCCTGTACGAGGATACCTAACTCTGTGTTTCCATTACGAGGATACATAACTCTGTGTTTCCTGTACGAGGATACCTAACTCTGTGTTTCCTGTACGAGGATACCTAACTCTGTGTTTACTGTATGAGGATACCTAACTCTCTGTGTTTCCTGTCTGAGGATACCTAAATCTCTGTGTTTCCTGTACGAGGATACCTAACTCTGTGTTTCCTGTACGAGGATACCTAACTTTGTGTTTCCTGTACGAGGATATCTAACTCTGTGTTTCCTGTATGAGGATACTTAACTCTCTGTGTTTCCTGTACGAGGATACCTAACTCTCTGTGTTTCCTGTATGAGGATACCTAACTCTGTGTTACCTGTACGCGGATACCTAACTCTGTGTTTCCTGTACGCGGTTACTTAACTCTGTGTTTCCTGTACGCGGATACCTAACTCTCTGTGTTTCCTGTACAAGGATACCTAACTCTGTGTTTCCATTACGAGGATACCTTACTCTGTGTTTCCTGTATGAGGATACCTAACTCTGTGCTTCCTGTACGAGGATACCTAACTCTGTGTTTCCATTACGAGGATACCTAACTCTGTGTTTCCTGTACGAGGATAACTAACTCTGTGTTTCCTGTATGAGGATACCTAACTCTGTGTTTCCTGTACGAGGATACCTAACTCTCTGTGTTTCCTGTACGAGGATGCCGAACTCTGTGTTTACTGTCCGAGATACCTAACTCTGTGTTTCCTGTACGAGGATACCTAACTCTCTGTGTTTCCTGTACGAGGATGCCGAACTCTGTGTTTACTGTCCGAGATACCTAACTCTGTGTTTCCTGTACGAGGATACCTAGCTCTGTTTTTCCTGTACGAGATACCTAACTCTGTGTTACCTGTACGAGGATACCTAACTCTGTGTATCACTTACGAGGATACCTAACTCTGCGCTTCCTGTACGAGGATACCTAACTCTGTGTTTCCTGTACGAGGATAACTAACTCTGTGTTTCCTGTACGAGGATACCTAACTCTGTGTTTACTGTATGAGGATACCTAACTCTCTGTGTTTCCTGTCTGAGGATACCTAAATCTCTGTGTTTCCTGTACGAGGATACCTAACTCTGTCTTCCTGTACGAGGATACCTAACTCTGTGTTTACTGTATGAGGATACCTAACTCTCTGTTTTTCCTGTATGAGGATACCTAACTCTATGTTTCCTGTACGAGTATACCTAACTCTGTGTTTCCTGTACGAGGATACCTAACTCTCTGTGTTACCTGTACGAGGATACAGAACTCTGTGTTTCCTGTACGACAATACCTAACTCTGTGGATTCTGTACGAGGATACCTAACTCTGTGTTTCCTGTACGAGGATACCTAACTCTGTATTTCCTGTACGCGGATACCTAACTCTGTGTTTCCTGTACGAGGATACCTAACTCTGTGTTTCCTGTACGAGGATACCTAACTCTGTGTTTCCTGTACGAGGGTACCTAAATCTGTGTTTCCTGTACGAGGATACCTAACTCTGTGTTTCCTGTACGAGGATACCTAACTCTGTGGTTACTGTACGAGGATACCTAACTCCGTGTTTACTGTACGAGGATACCTAACTCTGTGTTTCCCGTGCGAGGATACCTAACTCTGTGGATTCTGTACGAGGATACCTAACTCTGTGTTTCCTGTACGAGGATACCTAAATCTGTGTTTCCTGTACGAGGATACCTAACTCTGTTTTTCCTGTACGAGGATACCTAACTCTGTGTTTCCTGTACGAGGATACCTAACTCTGTGTTTCCTGTACGAGGATAACTAACTCTGTGTTTCCATTACGTGGATAACTAACTCTGTGTTTCCTGTACGAGGATACCTAACTCTGTTTTTGCTGTACGAGGATACCTAAATCAGTGTTTCCTGTACGAGGATACCTAACTCTCTGTGTTTCCTGTAAGAGGATACCTAACTCTGTGGTTACTGTACGAGGATACCTAACTCTCTGTGTTTCCTGTAAGAGGATACCTAACTCTGTGGTTACTGTACGAGGATACCTAACTCTGTGTTTCCTGTACGAGGATACCTAACTCTGTTTTTACTGTACGAGGATACCTAACTCTCTGTGTTTCCTGTACGATGATACCTAACTCTGTGGTTACTGTACGAGGATACCTAACTCTGTCTTTCCTGTACGAGGATACCTAACTCTGTGTTTCCTGTACGAGGATACCTAACTCTGTCTTTCCTGTACGAGGATACCTAACTCTGTGTTTCCTGTACGAGGATACCTAACTCTGTGTTTCCTGTACGAGGATACCTAACTCTCTGTGTTACCTGTACGAGGATACAGAACTCTGTGTTTCCTGTACGACAATACCTAACTCTGTGTTTCCTGTACGAGGATAACTAACTCTGTGTTTCCTGTGCGAGGATAACTAACTCTATGTTTCCTGTACGAGGGTACCTAACTCTGTGTTTCCTGTACGAGGATACCTAACTCTGTGTTTCCTGTACGAGGATACCTAACTCTGTGTTTCCTGTACGAGGATACCTAACTCTGTGTTTCCTGTACGAGGATACCTAACTCTGTGTTTCCTGTACGAGGATACCTAACTCTGTGTTTCCTGTGCGAGGATACCTAACTCTGTGGATTCTGTACGAGGATACCGAACTCTGTGTTTCCTGTACGAGGATACCTAACTCTGTGTTTCCTGTACGAGGATACCTAACTCTGTGTTTCCTGTGCGAGGATACCTAACTCTGTGTTTCCTGTACGAGGATACCTAACTCTGTGTTTCCTGTACGAGGATACCTAACTCTGTTTTTCCTGTACGAGGATACCTAACTCTGTGTTTCCTGTACGAGGATAACTAACTCTATGTTTCCTGTACGAGGATAACTAACTCTGTGTTTCCTGTAGGAGGATAACTAACTCTATGTTTCCTGTACGACGATACCTAACTCTCTGTGTTTCCTGTACGAGGATAACTAACTCTGTGTTTCCATTACGAGGATACCTAACTCTGTGTTTCCTGTACGAGGATACCTAACTCTGTGTTTTCTGTACGAGGATACCTAACAGTCTGTGTTTCCTGTACGAGCATACCTAACTCTGTGCTTCCTGTACGAGGATACCTAACTCTCTGTGTTTCCTGTACAAGTATAACTAACTCTGTGTTTCCATTACGTGGATAACTAACTCTGTGTTTCCTGTACGAGGATACCTAACTCTGTGTTTCCTGTACGAGGATACCTAACTCTGTGTTTCCTGTACGAGGATACCGAACTCTGTGTTTCCTGTACGAGGATACCTAACTCTGTGTTTCCTGTATGAGGATACCTAACTCTGTGTTTCCTGTACGAGGATACCTAACTCTGTGGTTACTGTACGAGGATACCTAACTCTGTGTTTCCTGTACGAGGATACCTAACTCTGTGTTTCCTGTGCGAGAATACCTAACTCTGTGGATTCTGTACGAGGATACCTAACTCTGTTTTTCCTGTACGAGGATACCTAACTCTGTGTTTCCTGTACGAGGATACCTAACTCTGTGTTTCCTGAACGAGGATACCTAACACTCTGTGTTTCCATTACGTGGATACCTAACTCTGTGTTTCCTGTACGAGGATACCTAACTCTGTGTTTCCTGTACGAGGATACCTAAATCTGTGGTTACTGTACGAGGATACCTAACTCTGTGTTTCCTGTACGAGGATACCTAACTCTGTTTTTACTGTACGAGGATACCTAACTCTCTGTGTTTCCTGTACGAGGATACCTAACTCTTTGGTTACTATACGAGGATACCTAACTCTGTCTTTCCTGTACGAGGATACCTAACTCTGTGTTTCCTGTACGAGGATACCTAACTCTGTGTTTCCTGTACGAGGATACCTAACTCTCTGTGTTACCTGTACGAGGATACAGAACTCTGTGTTTCCTGTACGACAATACCTAACTCTGTGTTTCCTGTACGAGGATAACTAACTCTGTGTTTCCTGTGCGAGGATAACTAACTCTATGTTTCCTGTACGAGGATACCTAACACTCTGTGTTACCTGTACGAGGATACAGAACTCTGTGTTTCCTGTACGACGATACCTAACTCTGTGTTTCCTGTACGAGGATACCTAACTCTCTGTGTTTCCTGTACGAGGATAACTAACTCTGTGTTTCCATTACGTGGATACCTAACTCTGTGTTTCCTGTACGAGGATACCTAACTCTCTGTGTTTCCTGTACGAGGATACCTAAATCTGTGGTTACTGTACGAGGTTCCTAACTCTGTGTTTCCTGTACGAGGATACCTAACTCTGTGTTTCTTGTACGAGGATACCTAACTCTGTGTTTTCTGTACGAGGATACCTAACTCTCTGTGTTTCCTGTACGAGGATACCTAACTCTGTGGTTACTGTACGAGGATACCTAACTCTGTGTTTCCTGTACGAGGATACCTAACTCTGTGTTTCCTGTACGAGGATACCTAACTCTGTGTTTCCTGTACGAGGATACCTAACTCTCTGTGTTACCTGTACGAGGATGCAGAACTCTGTGTTTCCTGTACGACAATACCGAACTCTGTGTTTCCTGTACGAGGATAACTAACTCTGTGTTTCCTGTGCGAGGATAACTAACTCTATGTTTCCTGTACGAGGGTACCTAACTCTGTGTTTCCTGTACGAGGATACCTAACTCTGTGTTTTCTGTACGAGGATACCTAACTCTCTGTGTTTCCTGTACGAGGATACCTAACTCTGTGGTTACTGTAAGAGGATACCTAACTCTGTGTTTCCTGTGCGAGGATACCTAACTCTGTGGATTCTGTACGAGGATACCTAACTCTGTTTTTCCTGTACGAGGATACCTAACTCTGTGTTTCCTGTACGAGGATACCTAACTCTATGTTTCCTGTATGAGGATACCTAACTCTGTGTTTCCTGTACGAGGATACCTAACTCTCTGTGTTTCCTGTACGAGGATAACTAACTCTGTGTTTCCATTACGAGGATACCTAACTCTGTGTTTCCTGTACGAGGATACCTAACTCTGTGTTTTCTGTACGAGGATACGTAACTCTCTGTGTTTCCAGTTCGAGGATACCTAAATCTGTGGTTACTGTACGAGGATACCTAACTCTGTGTTTCCTGTGCGAGGATACCTAACTCTGTGGATTCTGTACGAGGATACCTAACTCTGTGTTTCCTGTACGAGGATACCTAACTCTGTGTTTCCTGTACGAGGATACCGAACTCTGTGTTTCCTGTACGAGGATAACTAACTCTCTGTGTTACCTGTACGAGGACACAGAACTCTGTGTTTCCTGTACGAGGATACCTAACTCTATGTTTCCTGTATGAGGATACCTAACTCTGTGTTTCCTGTACGAGGATACCTAACTCTGTGTTTCCTGTACGAGGATACCTAACTCTGTGTTTCCTTTGCGAGGATGCCTATCTCTGTGGATTCTGTACGAGGATACCTAACTCTGTGTTTCCTGTACGAGGATACCTAAATCTCTGTGTTTCCTGTACGAGTATACCTAACTCTGTGTTTCCTGTACGAGGATATCTAACTCTGTGTTTCCTGTATGAGGATCCCTAACTCTCTGTGTTTCCTGTACGAGGATACCTAACTCTCTGTGTTTCCTGTACGAGGATACCTAACTCTGTGTTACCTGTACGCGGATACTTAACTCTGTGTTTCCTGTACGCGGATACCTAACTCTCTGTGTTTCCTGTACGCGGATACTTAACTCAGTGTTTCGTGTACGAGGATACCTAACTCTCTGTGTTTCCTGTACGAGGATACCTAACTCTGTGTTTCCTGTACGAGGATACCTAACTCTGTGTTTCCTGTACGCGGATACCTAACTCTCTGTGTTTCCTGTTCGAGAATACTTAACTCTGTGTTTCCATTACGAGGATACCTTACTCTGTGTTTCCTGTACGAGGATACCTAACTCTGTGTTTCCTGTATGAGGATACCTAACTCAGTGTTTCCTGTACGAGGATGCCTAACTCTGTGTTTACTGTCCGAGATACCTAACTCTGTGTTTCCTGTACGAGGATACCTAACTCTCTGTGTTTCCTGTACGAGGATACCTAACTCTGTGGTTACTGTACGAGGATACCTAACTCTGTGTTTCCTGTGCGAGGATACCTAACTCTGTGGATTCTGTACGAGGATACCTAACTCTGTGTTTCCTGTACGAGGATACCTAACTCTGTGTTTCCTGTACGAGGATACCTAACTCTGTGTTTCCTGTACGAGGATACCTAACTCTCTGTGTTTCCTGTACGAGGATACCTAACTCTGTGGTTACTGTACGAGGATACCTAACTCTGTGATTCCGGTACGAGGATACCTAACTCTGTGATTCCTGTAGGAGGATATCTAACTCTGTGTTTCCTGTACGAGGATACCTAACTCTCTGTGTTTCCTGTACGAGGATACCTAACTCTGTGGATTCTGTACGAGGATACCTAACTCTGTGTTTCCTGTACGAGGATACCTAACTCTGTGTTTCCTGTACGAGGATACCT
The DNA here is from genome assembly GCF_044704955.1 of Pristiophorus japonicus. NCBI lineage: Eukaryota > Metazoa > Chordata > Chondrichthyes > Pristiophoridae > Pristiophorus > Pristiophorus japonicus. The sequence continues at coordinate 507,509 of NW_027253194.1, forward strand.
AACTCCGTGTTTCCTGTACAAGGATACCTAACTCTCTGTGTTTCCTGTACGAGGATACCTAACTCTGTGGTTACTGTACGAGGATACCTAACTCTGTGATTCCTGTACGAGGATACCTAACTCTGTGTTTCCTGTACGAGGATACCTAACTCTGTCTTTCCTGTACAAGGATACCTAACTCTGTGTTTGCTGTACGAGGATAACTAACTCTGTGTTTCCTGTACGAGGATACCTAACTCTGTGGTTACTGTACGCGGATACCTAACTCTGTGTTTCCTGTACGAGGATACCTAACTCTGTGATTCCTGTACGAGGATACCTAACTCTGTGTTTCCTGTACGAGGATACCTAACTCTGTGTTTCCTGTATGAGGATACCTAACTCTGTGTTTCCTGTACGAGGATACCTAACTCTGTGTTTCCTCTACGAGGATACCTAACTCTGTGTTTTCTGTACAAGGCTACCTAACTCTCTGTGTTTCCTGTACGAGGATAACTAACTCTCTGTGTTGCCTGTACGAGGATACAGAACTCTGTGTTTCCTGTACGAGGATACCGAACTCTATGTTTCCTGTATGAGGATACCTAACTCTGTGTTTCCTGTATGAGGATACCTAACTCTGTGTTTCCTGTACGAGGATACCTAACTCTCTGTGTTTCCTGTACGAGGATACCTAACTCTGTGTTTCCTGTGCGAGGATACCTAACTCTCTGTGTTTCCTGTACGAGGATACCTAACTCTGTGGATTCTGTACGAGGATACCTAACTCTGTGTTTCCTGTACGAGGATACCTAACTCTGTGTTTCCTGTACGATGATAACTAACTCTGTGTTTCCTGTACGAGGATAACTAACTCTATGTTTCCTGTATGAGGATACCTAACTCTGTGTTTCCTGTACGAGGATACCTAACTCTCTGTGTTACCTGTACGAGGATACATAACTCTGTGTTTCCTGTACGACGATACCTAACTCTGTGTTTCCTGTACGAGGATCCTAACTCTGTGTTTCCTGTACGAGGATAACTAACTCGGTGTTTCCTGTACGCGGATACCTAACTCGGTGTTTCCTATATGAGGATACCTAACTCTGTGTTATCTGTTTGAGGATACCTCACTGTGTTTCCTGTACGAGGATACCTAACTCTCTTTTTCCGGTACGAGGATACCTAACTCTGTGTTTCCTGTACGAGGATACCTAACTCTGTGTTTCCATTACGAGGATACATAACTCTGTGTTTCCTGTACGAGGATACCTAACTCTGTGTTTCCTGTACGAGGATACCTAACTCTGTGTTTACTGTATGAGGATACCTAACTCTCTGTGTTTCCTGTCTGAGGATACCTAAATCTCTGTGTTTCCTGTACGAGGATACCTAACTCTGTGTTTCCTGTACGAGGATACCTAACTTTGTGTTTCCTGTACGAGGATATCTAACTCTGTGTTTCCTGTATGAGGATACTTAACTCTCTGTGTTTCCTGTACGAGGATACCTAACTCTCTGTGTTTCCTGTATGAGGATACCTAACTCTGTGTTACCTGTACGCGGATACCTAACTCTGTGTTTCCTGTACGCGGTTACTTAACTCTGTGTTTCCTGTACGCGGATACCTAACTCTCTGTGTTTCCTGTACAAGGATACCTAACTCTGTGTTTCCATTACGAGGATACCTTACTCTGTGTTTCCTGTATGAGGATACCTAACTCTGTGCTTCCTGTATGAGGATACCTAACTCAGTGTTTCCTGTACGAGGATGCCTAACTCTGTGTTTCCTGCACGATGATAACTAACTCTGTGTTTCCTGTACGAGGATAACTAACTCTGTGTTTCCTGTATGAGGATACCTAACTCTGTGTTTCCTGTACGAGGATACCTAACTCTCTGTGTTTCCTGTACGAGGATGCCGAACTCTGTGTTTACTGTCCGAGATACCTAACTCTGTGTTTCCTGTACGAGGATACCTAACTCTCTGTGTTTCCTGTACGAGGATGCCGAACTCTGTGTTTACTGTCCGAGATACCTAACTCTGTGTTTCCTGTACGAGGATACCTAGCTCTGTTTTTCCTGTACGAGATACCTAACTCTGTGTTACCTGTACGAGGATACCTAACTCTGTGTATCACTTACGAGGATACCTAACTCTGCGCTTCCTGTACGAGGATACCTAACTCTGTGTTTCCTGTACGAGGATAACTAACTCTGTGTTTCCTGTACGAGGATACCTAACTCTGTGTTTACTGTATGAGGATACCTAACTCTCTGTGTTTCCTGTCTGAGGATACCTAAATCTCTGTGTTTCCTGTACGAGGATACCTAACTCTGTCTTCCTGTACGAGGATACCTAACTCTGTGTTTACTGTATGAGGATACCTAACTCTCTGTTTTTCCTGTATGAGGATACCTAACTCTATGTTTCCTGTACGAGTATACCTAACTCTGTGTTTCCTGTACGAGGATATCTAACTCTGTGTTTCCTGTATGAGGATCCCTAACTCTCTGTGTTTCCTGTACGAGGATACCTAACTCTCTGTGTTTCCTGTACGAGGATACCTAACTCTGTGTTACCTGTACGCGGATACTTAACTCTGTGTTTCCTGTACGCGGATACCTAACTCTCTGTGTTTCCTGTACGCGGATACCTAACTCTCTGTGTTTCCTGTACGAGGATACCTAACTCTGTGTTTCCTGTACGAGGATACCTAACTCTGTGTTTCCTGTACGCGGATACCTAACTCTCTGTGTTTCCTGTTCGAGGATACTTAACTCTGTGTTTCCATTACGAGGATACCTTACTCTGTGTTTCCTGTACGAGGATACCTAACTCTGTGTTTCCTGTATGAGTATACCTAACTCAGTGTTTCCTGTACGAGGATGCCTAACTCTGTGTTTACTGTCCGAGATACCTAACTCAGTGTTTCGTGTACGAGGATACCTAACTCTCTGTGTGTACTGTACGAGGATACCTAACTCTGTGTTTCCTGTACGAGGATACCTAACTCTGTGTTTCCTGTACGAGGATACCTAACTCTCTGTGTTTCCTGTATGAGGATACCAAACTCTGTGGTTACTGTACGAGGATACCTAACTCTGTGATTCCGGTACGAGGATACCTAACTCTGTGATTCCTGTAGGAGGATATCTAACTCTGTGTTTCCTGTACGAGGATACCTAACTCTGTGTTTTCTGTACGAGGATACCTAACTCTGTGATTCCTGTACGAGGATACCTAACAGTCTGTGTTTCCTGTACGAGCATACCTAACTCTGTGCTTCCTGTACGAGGATACCTAACTCTCTGTGTTTCCTGTACAAGTATAACTAACTCTGTGTTTCCATTACGTGGATAACTAACTCTGTGTTTCCTGTACGAGGATAACTAACTCTGTGTTTCCTGTACGAGGGTACCTAACTCTGTGTTTCCTGTACGAGGATACCGAACTCTGTGTTTCCTGTACGAGGATACCTAACTCTGTGTTTCCTGTATGAGGATACCTAACTCTGTGTTTCCTGTACGAGGATACCTAACTCTGTGTTTCCTGTACGAGGATACCTAAATCTGTGGTTACTGTACGAGGATACCTAACTCTGTGTTTCCTGTATGAGGATACCTAACTCTCTGTGTTACCTGTACGAGGATACAGAACTCTGTGTTTCCTGTACGACAATACCTAACTCTGTGTTTCCTGTACGAGGATAACTAACTCTGTGTTTCCTGTGCGAGGATAACTAACTCTATGTTTCCTGTACGAGGGTACCTAACTCTGTGTTTCCTGTACGAGGATACCTAACTCTGTGTTTCCTGAACGAGGATACCTAACACTCTGTGTTACCTGTACGAGAATACATAACTCTGTGTTTCCTGTACGACGATACCTAACTCTGTGTTTCCTGTACGAGGATACCTAACCCTGTGTTTCCTGTACGAGGATAACTAACTCTGTGTTTCCTGTACGAGGATACCTAACTCTGTGTTTCCTGTACGAGGATACCTAACTCTGTGTTTCTTGTACGAGGATACCTAACTCTGTGTTTTCTGTACGAGGATACCTATCTCTCTGTGTTTCCTGTACGAGGATACCTATCTCTGTGGTTACTGTACGAGGATACCTAACTCTGTGTTTCCTGTACGAGGATACCTAACTCTGTGTTTCCTGTACGAGGATACCTAACTCTGTGTTTCCTGTACGAGGATACCTAACTCTCTGTGTTACCTGTACGAGGATGCAGAACTCTGTGTTTCCTGTACGACAATACCGAACTCTGTGTTTCCTGTACGAGGATAACTAACTCTATGTTTCCTGTACGAGGGTACCTAACTCTGTGTTTCCTGTACGAGGATACCTAACTCTGTGTTTTCTGTACGAGGATACCTAACTCTCTGTGTTTCCTGTACGAGGATACCTAACTCTGTGGATTCTGTACGAGGATACCTAACTCTGTTTTTCCTGTACGAGGATACCTAACTCTGTGTTTCCTGTACGAGGATACCTAACTCTGTGTTTCCTCAACGAGGATACCTAACACTCTGTGTTACCTGTACGAGGATAAATAACTCTGTGTTTCCTGTACGAGGATAACTAACTCTGTGTTTCCTGTACGAGGATAACTAACTCTATGTTTCCTGTATGAGGATACCTAACTCTGTGTTTCCTGTACGAGGATACCTAACTCTCTGTGTTTCCTGTACGAGGATAACTAACTCTGTGTTTCCATTACGAGGATACCTAACTCTGTGTTTCCTGTACGAGGATACCTAACTCTGTGTTTTCTGTACGAGGATACGTAACTCTCTGTGTTTCCAGTTCGAGGATACCTAAATCTGTGGTTACTGTACGAGGATAACTAACTCTGTGTTTCCTGTGCGAGGATACCTAACTCTGTGGATTCTGTACGAGGATACCTAACTCTGTGTTTCCTGTACGAGGATACCTAACTCTGTGTTTCCTGTACGAGGATACCTAACTCTGTGTTTCCTGTGCGAGGATACCTAACTCTGTGGATTCTGTACGAGGATACCTAACTCTGTGTTTCCTGTACGAGGATACCGAACTCTGTGTTTCCTGTACGAGGATAACTAACTCTCTGTGTTACCTGTACGAGGACACAGAACTCTGTGTTTCCTGTACGAGGATACCTAACTCTATGTTTCCTGTATGAGGATACCTAACTCTGTGTTTCCTGTACGAGGATACCTAACTCTGTGTTTCCTGTACGAGGATACCTAACTCTGTGTTTCCTTTGCGAGGATGCCTATCTCTGTGGATTCTGTACGAGGATACCTAACTCTGTGTTTCCTGTACGAGGATACCTAAATCTGTGTTTCCTGTACGAGGATACCTAACACTGTGTTTACTGTATGAGGATACCTAACTCTCTGTGTTTCCTGTCTGAGGATACCTAAATCTCTGTGTTTCCTGTACGAGGATACCTAACTCTGTCTTCCTGTACGAGGATACCTAACACTGTGTTTACTGTATGAGGATCCCTAACTCTCTGTGTTTCCTGTACGAGGATACCTAACTCTATGTTTCCTGTACGAGTATACCTAACTCTGTGTTTCCTGTACGAGGATATCTAACTCTGTGTTTCCTGTATGAGGATCCCTAACTCTCTGTGTTTCCTGTACGAGGATACCTAACTCTCTGTGTTTCCTGTACGAGGATACCTAACTCTGTGTTTCCTGTACGCGGATACTTAACTCTGTGTTTCCTGTACGCGGATACCTAACTCTCTGTGTTTCCTGTACGCGGATACTTAACTCAGTGTTTCGTGTACGAGGATACCTAACTCTCTGTGTTTCCTGTACGAGGATACCTAACTCTGTGTTTCCTGTACGAGGATACCTAACTCTGTGTTTCCTGTACGAGGATACCTAACTCTGTGTTTCCTGTATGAGGATACCTAACTCTCTGTGTTACCTGTACGAGGATACAGAACTCTGTGTTTCCTGTACGACAATACCTAACTCTGTGTTTCCTGTACGAGGATAACTAACTCTGTGTTTCCTGTGCGAGGATAACTAACTCTATGTTTCCTGTACGAGGGTACCTAACTCTGTGTTTCCTGTACGAGGATACCTAACTCTGTGTTTCCTGAACGAGGATACCTAACTCTCTGTGTTTCCTGTACGAGGATACCTAACTCTGTGTTTCCTGTACGAGGATACCTAACTCTGTGTTTCCTGTATGAGGATACCTAACTCTGTGTTTCCTGTACGAGGATACCTAACTCTGTGTTTTCTGTACAAGGCTACCTAACTCTCTGTGTTTCCTGTACGAGGATAACTAACTCTCTGTGTTGCCTGTACGAGGATACAGAACTCTGTGTTTCCTGTACGAGGATACCGAACTCTATGTTTCCTGTATGAGGATACCTAACTCTCTGTGTTACCTGTACGAGGATACATAACTCTGTGTTTCCTGTACGACGATACCTAACTCTGTGTTTCCTGTACGAGGATAACTAACTCTGTGTTTCCTGTACGAGGATCCTAACTCTGTGTTTCCTGTACGAGGATAACTAACTCGGTGTTTCCTGTACGCGGATACCTAACTCGGTGTTTCCTATATGAGGATACCTAACTCTGTGTTATCTGTTTGAGGATACCTCACTGTGTTTCCTGTACGAGGATACCTAACTCTCTTTTTCCGGTACGAGGATACCTAACTCTGTGTTTCCTGTACGAGGATACCTAACTCTGTGTTTCCATTACGAGGATACATAACTCTGTGTTTCCTGTACGAGGATACCTAACTCTGTGTTTCCTGTACGAGGATACCTAACTCTGTGTTTCCTGTACGAGGATACCTAACTCTCTGTGTTACCTGTACGAGGATACAGAACTCTGTGTTTCCTGTACGACAATACCTAACTCTGTGTTTCCTGTACGAGGATAACTAACTCTGTGTTTCCTGTGCGAGGATAACTAACTCTATGTTTCCTGTACGAGGGTACCTAACTCTGTGTTTCCTGTACGAGGATACCTAACTCTGTGTTTCCTGAACGAGGATACCTAACACTCTGTGTTTCCTGTACGAGGATACCTAACTCTCTGTGTTTCCTGTACGAGGATACCTAACTCTGTGTTTCCTGTACGAGGATACCTAACTCTGTGTTTTCTGTACGAGGATACGTAACTCTCTGTGTTTCCAGTTCGAGGATACCTAAATCTGTGGTTACTGTACGAGGATACCTAACTCTGTGTTTCCTGTGCGAGGATACCTAACTCTGTGGATTCTGTACGAGGATACCTAACTCTGTGTTTCCTGTACGAGGATACCTAACTCTGTGTTTCCTGTACGAGGATACCTAACTCTGTGTTTCCTGTATGAGGATACCTAACTCAGTGTTTCCTGTACGAGGATGCCTAACTCTGTGTTTACTGTCCGAGATACCTAACTCAGTGTTTCGTGTACGAGGATACCTAACTCTCTGTGTGTACTGTACGAGTATACCTAACTCTGTGTTTCCTGTACGAGGATACCTAACTCTGTGTTTCCTGTACGAGGATACCTAACTCTGTGTTTCCTGTACGAGGATACCTAACTCTCTGTGTTTCCTGTATGAGGATACCAAACTCTGTGGTTACTGTACGAGGATACCTAACTCTGTGTTTCCTGTGCGAGGATACCTAACTCTGTGGATTCTGTACGAGGATACCTAACTCTGTGTTTCCTGTACGAGGATACCTAACTCTGTGTTTCCTGTACGAGGATACCGAACTCTGTGTTTCCTGTACGAGGATACCTAACTCTCTGTGTTTCCTGTACGAGGATACCTAACTCTGTGGTTACTGTACGAGGATACCTAACTCTGTGATTCCGGTACGAGGATACCTAACTCTGTGATTCCTGTAGGAGGATATCTAACTCTGTGTTTCCTGTACGAGGATACCTAACTCTGTGTTTTCTGTACGAGGATACCTAACTCTCTGTGTTTCCTGTACGAGGATACCTAACTCTGTGGATTCTGTACGAGGATACCTACCTCTGTGTTTCCTGTACGAGGATACCTAACTCTGTGTTTCCTGTACGAGGATACCTAACTCCGTGTTTCCTGTACAAGGATACCTAACTCTCTGTGTTTCCTGTACGAGGATACCTAACTCTGTGGTTACTGTACGAGGATACCTAACTCTGTGATTCCTGTACGAGGATACCTAACTCTGTGTTTCCTGTACGAGGATACCTAACTCTGTCTTTCCTGTACAAGGATACCTAACTCTGTGTTTCCTGTACGAGGATACCTAACTCTGTGTTTCCTGTACGAGGATACCTAACTCTGTGGTTACTGTACGAGGATACCTAACTCTGTGTTTCCTGTACGAGGATACCTAACTCTGTGATTCCTGTACGAGGATACCTAACTCTGTGTTTCCTGTACGAGGATACCTAACTCTGTGTTTCCTGTATGAGGATACCTAACTCTGTGTTTCCTGTACGAGGATACCTAACTCTGTGTTTTCTGTACAAGGCTACCTAACTCTCTGTGTTTCCTGTACGAGGATAACTAACTCTCTGTGTTGCCTGTACGAGGATACAGAACTCTGTGTTTCCTGTACGAGGATACCGAACTCTATGTTTCCTGTATGAGGATACCTAACTCTCTGTGTTACCTGTACGAGGATACATAACTCTGTGTTTCCTGTACGACGATACCTAACTCTGTGTTTCCTGTACGAGGATAACTAACTCTGTGTTTCCTGTACGAGGATCCTAACTCTGTGTTTCCTGTACGAGGATAACTAACTCGGTGTTTCCTGTACGCGGATACCTAACTCGGTGTTTCCTATATGAGGATACCTAACTCTGTGTTATCTGTTTGAGGATACCTCACTGTGTTTCCTGTACGAGGATACCTAACTCTCTTTTTCCGGTACGAGGATACCTAACTCTGTGTTTCCTGTACGAGGATACCTAACTCTGTGTTTCCATTACGAGGATACCTAACTCTGTGTTTCCTGTACGAGGATACCTAACTCTCTGTGTTACCTGTACGAGGATACAGAACTCTGTGTTTCCTGTACGAGGATACCTAACTCTGTGTTTCCTGAACGAGGATACCTAACACTCTGTGTTTCCTGTACGAGGATACCTAACTCTCTGTGTTTCCTGTACGAGGATACCTAACTCTGTGTTTCCTGTACGAGGATACCTAACTCTGTGTTTTCTGTACGAGGATACGTAACTCTCTGTGTTTCCAGTTCGAGGATACCTAAATCTGTGGTTACTGTACGAGGATACCTAACTCTGTGTTTCCTGTGCGAGGATACCTAACTCTGTGGATTCTGTACGAGGATACCTAACTCTGTGTTTCCTGTACGAGGATACCTAACTCTGTGTTTCCTGTACGAGGATACCGAACTCTGTGTTTCCTGTACGAGGATAACTAACTCTCTGTGTTACCTGTACGAGGACACAGAACTCTGTGTTTCCTGTACGAGGATACCTAACTCTATGTTTCCTGTATGAGGATACCTAACTCTGTGTTTCCTGTACGAGGATACCTAACTCTATGTTTCCTGTATGAGGATACCTAACTCTGTGTTTCCTGTACGAGGATACCTAACTCTGTGTTTCCTGTACGAGGATACCTAACTCTGTGTTTCCTTTGCGAGGATGCCTATCTCTGTGGATTCTGTACGAGGATACCTAACTCTGTGTTTCCTGTACGAGGATACCTAAATCTGTGTTTCCTGTACGAGGATACCTGACACTGTGTTTACTGTATGAGGATACCTAACTCTCTGTGTTTCCTGTCTGAGGATACCTAAATCTCTGTGTTTCCTGTACGAGGATACCTAACTCTGTCTTCCTGTACGAGGATACCTAACACTGTGTTTACTGTATGAGGATACCTAACTCTCTGTTTTTCCTGTATGAGGATACCTAACTCTATGTTTCCTGTACGAGTATACCTAACTCTGTGTTTCCTGTACGCGGATACTTAACTCTGTGTTTCCTGTACGCGGATACCTAACTCTCTGTGTTTCCTGTACGAGGATATCTAACTCTGTGTTTCCTGTATGAGGATCCCTAACTCTCTGTGTTTCCTGTACGAGGATACCTAACTCTCTGTGTTTCCTGTACGAGGATACCTAACTCTGTGTTACCTGTACGCGGATACTTAACTCTGTGTTTCCTGTACGCGGATACCTAACTCTCTGTGTTTCCTGTACGCGGATACTTAACTCAGTGTTTCGTGTACGAGGATACCTAACTCTCTGTGTTTCCTGTACGAGGATACCTAACTCTGTGTTTCCTGTACGAGGATACCTAACTCTGTGTTTCCTGTACGAGGATACCTAACTCTGTGTTTCCTGTACGCGGATACCTAACTCTCTGTGTTTCCTGTTCGAGAATACTTAACTCTGTGTTTCCATTACGAGGATACCTTACTCTGTGTTTCCTGTACGAGGATACCTAACTCTGTGTTTCCTGTATGAGGATACCTAACTCAGTGTTTCCTGTACGAGGATGCCTAACTCTGTGTTTACTGTCCGAGATACCTAACTCAGTGTTTCGTGTACGAGGATACCTAACTCTCTGTGTGTACTGTACGAGTATACCTAACTCTGTGTTTCCTGTACGAGGATACCTAACTCTGTGTTTCCTGTACGAGGATACCTAACTCTGTGTTTCCTGTACGAGGATACCTAACTCTCTGTGTTTCCTGTATGAGGATACCAAACTCTGTGGTTACTGTACGAGGATACCTAACTCTGTGTTTCCTGTGCGAGGATACCTAACTCTGTGGATTCTGTACGAGGATACCTAACTCTGTGTTTCCTGTACGAGGATACCTAACTCTGTGTTTCCTGTACGAGGATACCGAACTCTGTGTTTCCTGTACGAGGATACCTAACTCTCTGTGTTTCCTGTACGAGGATACCTAACTCTGTGGTTACTGTACGAGGATACCTAACTCTGTGATTCCGGTACGAGGATACCTAACTCTGTGATTCCTGTAGGAGGATATCTAACTCTGTGTTTCCTGTACGAGGATACCTAACTCTGTGTTTTCTGTACGAGGATACCTAACTCTCTGTGTTTCCTGTACGAGGATACCTAACTCTGTGGATTCTGTACGAGGATACCTAACTCTGTGTTTCCTGTACGAGGATACCTAACTCTGTGTTTCCTGTACGAGGATACCTAACTCCGTGTTTCCTGTACAAGGATACCTAACTCTCTGTGTTTCCTGTACGAGGATACCTAACTCTGTGGTTACTGTACGAGGATACCTAACTCTGTGATTCCTGTACGAGGATACCTAACTCTGTGTTTCCTGTACGAGGATACCTAACTCTGTCTTTCCTGTACAAGGATACCTAACTCTGTGTTTCCTGTACGAGGATACCTAACTCTGTGTTTCCTGTACGAGGATACCTAACTCTGTGGTTACTGTACGAGGATACCTAACTCTGTGTTTCCTGTACGAGGATACCTAACTCTGTGATTCCTGTACGAGGATACCTAACTCTGTGTTTCCTGTATGAGGATACCTAACTCTGTGTTTCCTGTACGAGGATACCTAACTCTGTGTTTCCTCTACGAGGATACCTAACTCTGTGTTTTCTGTACAAGGCTACCTAACTCTCTGTGTTTCCTGTATGAGGATAACTAACTCTCTGTGTTGCCTGTACGAGGATACAGAACTCTGTGTTTACTGTACGAGGATACCGAACACTATGTTTCCTGTATGAGGATACCTAACTCTGTGTTTCCTGTATGAGGATACCTAACTCTGTGTTTCCTGTACGAGGATACCTAACTCTCTGTGTTTCCTGTACGAGGATACCTAACTCTGTGTTTCCTGTGCGAGGATACCTAACTCTGTGTTTCCTGTACGAGGATACCTAACTCTGTGGATTCTGTACGACGATACCTAACTCTGTGTTTCCTGTACGATGATAACTAACTCTGTGTTTCCTGTACGAGGATAACTAACTCTATGTTTCCTGTATGAGGATACCTAACTCTGTGTTTCCTGTACGAGGATACCTAACTCTGTGTTTCCTGTACGAGGATACCTAACTCTCTGTGTTACCTGTACGAGGATACATAACTCTGTGTTTCCTGTACGACGATACCTAACTCTGTGTTTCCTGTACGAGGATAACTAACTCTGTGTTTCCTGTACGAGGATCCTAACTCTGTGTTTCCTGTACGAGGATAACTAACTCGGTGTTTCCTGTACGCGGATACCTAACTCGGTGTTTCCTATATGAGGATACCTAACTCTGTGTTATCTGTTTGAGGATACCTCACTGTGTTTCCTGTACGAGGATACCTAACTCTCTTTTTCCGGTACGAGGATACCTAACTCTGTGTTTCCTGTACGAGGATACCTAACTCTGTGTTTCCATTACGAGGATACATAACTCTGTGTTTCCTGTACGAGGATACCTAACTCTGTGTTTCCTGTACGAGGATACCTAACTCTGTGTTTACTGTATGAGGATACCTAACTCTCTGTGTTTCCTGTCTGAGGATACCTAAATCTCTGTGTTTCCTGTACGAGGATACCTAACTCTGTCTTCCTGTACGAGGATATCTAACTTTGTGTTTCCTGTACGAGGATATCTAACTCTGTGTTTCCTGTATGAGGATACTTAACTCTCTGTGTTTCCTGTACGAGGATACCTAACTCTCTGTGTTTCCTGTATGAGGATACCTAACTCTGTGTTACCTGCACGCGGATACCTAACTCTGTGTTTCCTGTACGCGGTTACTTAACTCTGTGTTTCCTGTACGCGGATACCTAACTCTCTGTGTTTCCTGTACAAGGATACCTAACTCTGTGTTTCCATTACGAGGATACCTTACTCTGTGTTTCCTGTATGAGGATACCTAACTCTGTGCTTCCTGTATGAGGATACCTAACTCAGTGTTTCCTGTACGAGGATACCTAACTCTCTGTGTTTCCTGTACGAGGATGCCGAACTCTGTGTTTCCTGTACGAGGATGCCGAACTCTGTGTTTACTGTCCGAGATACCTAACTCTGTGTTTCCTGTACGAGGATACCTAACTCTCTGTGTTTCCTGTACGAGGATGCCGAACTCTGTGTTTACTGTCCGAGATACCTAACTCTGTGTTTCCTGTACGAGATACCTAGCTCTGTTTTTCCTGTACGAGATACCTAACTCTGTGTTACCTGTACGAGGATACCTAACTCTGTGTATCACTTACGAGGATACCTAACTCTGCGCTTCCTGTACGAGGATACCTAACTCTGTGTTTCCTGTACGAGGATAACTAACTCTGTGTTTCCTGTACGAGGATACCTAACTCTGTGTTTACTGTATGAGGATACCTAACTCTCTGTGTTTCCTGTCTGAGGATACCTAAATCTCTGTGTTTCCTGTACGAGGATACCTAACTCTGTCTTCCTGTACGAGGATACCTAACTCTGTGTTTACTGTATGAGGATACCTAACTCTCTGTTTTTCCTGTATGAGGATACCTAACTCTATGTTTCCTGTACGAGTATACCTAACTCTGTGTTTCCTGTACGAGGATATCTAACTCTGTGTTTCCTGTATGAGGATCCCTAACTCTCTGTGTTTCCTGTATGAGGATACCTAACTCTCTGTGTTTCCTGTACGAGGATACCTAACTCTCTGTGTTACCTGTACGCGGATACTTAACTCTGTGTTTCCTGTACGCGGATACCTAACTCTCTGTGTTTCCTGTACGCGGATACCTAACTCTCTGTGTTTCCTGTACGAGGATACCTAACTCTGTGTTTCCTGTACGAGGATACCTAACTCTGTGTTACCTGTACGCGGATACTTAACTCTGTGTTTCCTGTACGCGGATACCTAACTCTCTGTGTTTCCTGTACGCGGATACCTAACTCTCTGTGTTTCCTCTACGACGATACCTAACTCTCTGTGTTTCCTGTACGAGGATACCTAACTCTGTGTTACCTGTACGCGGATACTTAACTCTGTGTTTCCTGTACGCGGATACCTAACTCTCTGTGTTTCCTGTACGAGGATACCTAACTCTCTGTGTTTCCTGTACGAGGATACCTAACTCTGTGTTTCCTGTACGATGATACCTAACTCGGTGTTTCCTGTACGAGGATACCTAACTCTGTGTTTCCTGTACGAGGATACCTAAATCTCTGTGTTTCCTGTACGAGGATACCTAACTCTGTGTTTCCTGTACGAGGATCCTAACTCTGTGTTTCCTGTACGAGGATAACTAACTCGGTGTTTCCTGTACGCGGATACTTATCTCTGTGTTTCCTGTACGAGGATACCTAACTCTGTGTTTCCTGTACGAGGATACCTAACTCTGTGTTTCCTGTACGAGGATACCTAACTCTGTGTTTCCTGTACGAGGATATCTAACTCGGTGTTTCCTATGAGGATACCTAACTCTGTGTTTCCTGTTTGATGATACCTCACTCTGTGTTTCCTGTACGATGATACCTAACTCTGTGTTTCCTGTACGAGGATACCTAACTCTGTGTTTCCTGTACGAGGATACCTAAATCTCTGTGTTTCCTGTACGAGGATACCTAACTCTGTGTTTCCTGTACGAGGATCCTAACTCTGTGTTTCCTGTACGAGGATAACTAACTCGGTGTTTCCTGTACGCGGATACTTATCTCTGTGTTTCCTGTACGAGGATACCTAACTCTCTGTTTCCTGTACGAGGATACCTAACTCTGTGTTTCCTGTACGAGGATACTTAACTCGGTGTTTCCTATATGAGGATACCTAACTCTGTGTTATCTGTTTGAGGATACCTCACTGTGTTTCCTGTACGAGGATACCTAACTCTATTTTTCCGGTACGAGGATACCTAACTCTGTGTTTCCTGTACGAGGATACCTAACTCTGTGTTTACTGTATGAGGATACCTAACTCTGTGTTTCCTGTACGAGGCTGCCTAACTCTGTGATTCCTGTAGGAGGATATCTAACTCTGTGTTTCCTGTACGAGGATACCTAACTCTGTGTTTTCTGTACGAGGATACCTAACTCTCTGTGTTTCCTGTACGAGGATACCTAACTCTGTGGATTCTGTACGAGGATACCTAACTCTGTGTTTCCTGTACGAGGATACCTAACTCTGTGTTTCCTGTACGAGGGTACCTAACTCCGTGTTTCCTGTACAAGGATACCTAACTCTCTGTGTTTCCTGTACGAGGATACCTAACTCTGTGGTTACTGTACGAGGATACCTAACTCTGTGATTCCTGTACGAGGATACCTAACTCTGTGTTTCCTGTACGAGGATTCCTAACTCTGTGGATTCTGTACGAGGATACCTAACTCTGTGTTTCCTGTACGAGGATACCTAACTCTGTGTTTCCTGTACGAGGATACCTAACTCTGTGTTTCCTGTACGAGGATACCTAACCCTGTGTTTCCTGTACGAGGATACCTAACTCTGTGTTTCCTGTACGAGGATACCTAACTCTGTGTTTCCTGTACGAGGATACCTAACTCTGTGTTTCCTGTATGAGGATACCTAACTCTCTGTGTTACCTGTACGAGGATACAGAACTCTGTGTTTCCTGTACGACGATACCTAACTCTGTGTTTCCTGTACGATGATAACTAACTCTGTGTTTCCTGTACGAGGATAACTAACTCTATGTTTCCTGTATGAGGATACCTAACTCTGTGTTTCCTGTACGAGGATACATAACTCTGTGTTTCCTGTACGACGATACCTAACTCTGTGTTTCCTGTACGAGGATAACTAACTCTGTGTTTCCTGTACGAGGATAACTAACTCTGTGTTTCCTGTACGAGGATACCTAACTCTCTGTGTTTCCTGTACAAGGATAACTAACTCTGTGTTTCCATTACGAGGATACCTAACTCTGTGTTTCCTGTATGAGGATACCTAAATCTCTGTGTTTCCTGTACGAGGATACCTAACTCTGTGTTTCCTGTACGAGGATACCTAACTCTGTGTTTCCTGTACGAGGATACCTAACTCTGTGTTTCCTGTACGCGGATACCTAACTCTGTATTTCCTGTACGAGGATACCTAACTCTCTGTTTCCTCTACGAGGATACCTAACTCTCTGTGTTTCCTGTACGAGGATACCTAACTCTGTGTTTCCTGTACGAGGATACCTAACTCTGTGTTTCCTGTACGAGGATACCTAACTCGGTGTTTCCTATGAGGATACCTAACTCTGTGTTTCCTGTTTGATGATACCTCACTCTGTGTTTCCTGTACGATGATACCTAACTCTGTGTTTCCTGTACGAGGATACCTAACTCTGTGTTTCCTGTACGAGGATACCTAACTCTCTGTTTCCTCTACGAGGATACCTAACTCTCTGTGTTTCCTGTGCGAGGATACCTAACTCTGTGTTTCCTGTACGAGGATACCTAACTCTGTGTTTCCTGTACGAGGATACCTAACTCGGTGTTTCCTATATAAGGATACCTAACTCTGTGTTATCTGTTTGAGGATACCTCACTGTGTTTCCTGTACGAGGATACCTAACTCTATTTTTCCGGTACGAGGATACCTAACTCTGTGTTTCCTGTCTGAGGATACCTAAATCTCTGTGTTTCCTTTACGAGGATACCTAACTCTGTGTTTCCTGTACGAGGATACCTAACTCTGTGTTTCCTGTACGAGGATACCTAACACTGTGTTTCCTGTACGAGGATACCTAACTCTGTGTTTACTGTATGAGGATACCTAACTCTCTGTGTTTCCTGTATGAGGATACCTAACTCTATTTTTCCTGTACGAGGATACCTAACTCTGTGTTTCCTGTACGAGGATATCTAACTCTGTGTTTCCTGTATGAGGATACTTAACTCTCTGTGTTTCCTGTACGAGGATACCTAACTCTCCGTGTTTCCTGTACGAGGCTGCCTAACTCTGTGATTCCTGTAGGAGGATATCTAACTCTGTGTTTCCTGTACGAGGATACCTAACTCTGTGTTTTCTGTACGAGGATACCTAACTCTCTGTGTTTCCTGTACGAGGATACCTAACTCTGTGTTTCCTGTCTGAGGATACCTAACTCTCTGTGTTACCTGTACGAGGATACAGAACTCTGTGTTTCCTGTACGACGATACCTAACTCTGTGTTTCCTGTACGATGATAACTAACTCTGTGTTTCCTGTACGAGGATAACTAACTCTATGTTTCCTGTATGAGGATACCTAACTCTGTGTTTCCTGTACGAGGATACCTAACTCTGTGTTTCTGTACGAGGATACCTAACTCTCTGTGTTACCTGTACGAGGATACCTAACTCTGTGTTTCCTGTACGAGGATACATAACTCTGTGTTTCCTGTACGACGATACCTAACTCTGTGTTTCCTGTACGAGGATAACTAACTCTGTGTTTCCTGTACGAGGATAACTAACTCTGTGTTTCCTGTACGAGGATACCTAACTCTCTGTGTTTCCTGTACAAGGATAACTAACTCTGTGTTTCCATTACGAGGATACCTAACTCTGTGTTTCCTGTATGAGGATACCTAAATCTCTGTGTTTCCTGTACGAGGATACCTAACTCTGTGTTTCCTGTACGAGGATACCTAACTCTGTGTTTCCTGTACGAGGATACCTAACTCTGTGTTTCCTGTACGCGGATACCTAACTCTGTATTTCCTGTACGAGGATACCTAACTCTCTGTTTCCTCTACGAGGATACCTAACTCTGTGTTTCCTGTACGAGGATACCTAACTCGGTGTTTCCTATGAGGATACCTAACTCTGTGTTTCCTGTTTGATGATACCTCACTCTGTGTTTCCTGTACGATGATACCTAACTCTGTGTTTCCTGTACGAGGATACCTAACTCTGTGTTTCCTGTACGAGGATACCTAACTCTCTGTTTCCTCTACGAGGATACCTAACTCTCTGTGTTTCCTGTGCGAGGATACCTAACTCTGTGTTTCCTGTACGAGGATACCTAACTCTGTGTTTCCTGTACGAGGATACCTAACTCGGTGTTTCCTATATAAGGATACCTAACTCTGTGTTATCTGTTTGAGGATACCTCACTGTGTTTCCTGTACGAGGATACCTAACTCTATTTTTCCGGTACGAGGATACCTAACTCTGTGTTTCCTGTCTGAGGATACCTAAATCTCTGTGTTTCCTTTACGAGGATACCTAACTCTGTGTTTCCTGTACGAGGATACCTAACTCTGTGTTTCCTGTACGAGGATACCTAACTCTGTGTTTCCTGTACGAGGATACCTAACTCTGTGTTTACTGTACGAGGATATCTAACTCTGTGTTTCCTGTACGAGGATACCTAACTCTCCGTGTTTCCTGTACGAGGATACCTGACTCTGTGATTCCTGTAGGAGGATATCTAACTCTGTGTTTCCTGTACGAGGATACCTAACTCTGTGTTTTCTGTACGAGGATACCTAACTCTCTGTGTTTCCTGTACGAGGATACCTAACTCTGTGGATTCTGCACGAGGATACCTAACTCTGTGATTCCTGTACGAGGATACCTAACTCTGTGTTTCCTGTACAAGGATACCTAACTCTCTGTTTTTCCTGTACGAGGATACCTAACTCTGTGGTTACTGTACGAGGATACCTAACTCTGTGATTCCTGTACGAGGATACCTAACTCTGTGTTTCCTGTACGAGGATTCCTAACTCTGTGGATTCTGTACGAGGATACCTAACTCTGTGTTTCCTGTACGAGGATACCTAACTCTGTGTTTCCTGTACGAGGATACCTAACTCTGTGTTTCCTGTACGAGGATACCTAACTCTGTGTTTCCTGTACGAGGATACCTAACTCTGTGTTTCCTGTACGAGGATACCTAACTCTGTGTTTCCTGTACGAGGATACCTAACTCTGTGTTTACTGTATGAGGATACCTAACTCTGTGTCTCCTGTACGCGGATATCTAACTCGGTGTTTCCAATGAGGATACCTAACTCTGTGTTTCCTGTTTGATGATACCTCACTCTGTGTTTCCTGTACGATGATACCTAACTCTGTGTTTCCTGTACGAGGATACCTAACTCTGTGTTTCCTGTACGAGGATACCTAAATCTCTGTGTTTCCTGTACGAGGATACCTAACTCTGTGTTTCCTGTACGAGGATCCTAACTCTGTGTTTCCTGTACGAGGATAACTAACTCGGTGTTTCCTGTACGCGGATACTTATCTCTGTGTTTCCTGTACGAGGATACCTAACTCTCTGTTTCCTGTACGAGGATACCTAACTCTGTGTTTCCTGTACGAGGATACTTAACTCGGTGTTTCCTATATGAGGATACCTAACTCTGTGTTATCTGTTTGAGGATACCTCACTGTGTTTCCTGTACGAGGATACCTAACTCTATTTTTCCGGTACGAGGATACCTAACTCTGTGTTTCCTGTACGAGGATACCTAACTCTGTGTTTACTGTATGAGGATACCTAACTCTGTGTTTCCTGTACGAGGATACCTAACTCTGTGTTTCCTGTATGAGGATACTTAACTCTCTGTGTTTCCTGTACGAGGATACCTAACTCTGTGTTTCCTGTACGAGGATACCTAACTCTGTGTTTCCTGTATGAGGATACCTAACTCTCTGTGTTACCTGTACGAGGATACAGAACTCTGTGTTTCCTGTACGACGATACCTAACTCTGTGTTTCCTGTACGATGATAACTAACTCTGTGTTTCCTGTACGAGGATAACTAACTCTATGTTTCCTGTATGAGGATACCTAACTCTGTGTTTCCTGTACGAGGATACCTAACTCTGTGTTTCCTGTACGAGGATACATAACTCTGTGTTTCCTGTACGACGATACCTAACTCTGTGTTTCCTGTACGAGGATAACTAACTCTGTGTTTCCTGTACGAGGATAACTAACTCTGTGTTTCCTGTACGAGGATACCTAACTCTCTGTGTTTCCTGTACAAGGATAACTAACTCTGTGTTTCCATTACGAGGATACCTAACTCTGTGTTTCCTGTATGAGGATACCTAAATCTCTGTGTTTCCTGTACGAGGATACCTAACTCTGTGTTTCCTGTACGAGGATACCTAACTCTGTGTTTCCTGTACGAGGATACCTAACTCTGTGTTTCCTGTACGCGGATACCTAACTCTGTATTTCCTGTACGAGGATACCTAACTCTCTGTTTCCTCTACGAGGATACCTAACTCTCTGTGTTTCCTGTACGAGGATACCTAACTCTGTGTTTCCTGTACGAGGATACCTAACTCTGTGTTTCCTGTACGAGGATACCTAACTCGGTGTTTCCTATGAGGATACCTAACTCTGTGTTTCCTGTTTGATGATACCTCACTCTGTGTTTCCTGTACGATGATACCTAACTCTGTGTTTCCTGTACGAGGATACCTAACTCTGTGTTTCCTGTACGAGGATACCTAACTCTCTGTTTCCTCTACGAGGATACCTAACTCTCTGTGTTTCCTGTGCGAGGATACCTAACTCTGTGTTTCCTGTACGAGGATACCTAACTCTGTGTTTCCTGTACGAGGATACCTAACTCGGTGTTTCCTATATAAGGATACCTAACTCTGTGTTATCTGTTTGAGGATACCTCATTGTGTTTCCTGTACGAGGATACCTAACTCTATTTTTCCGGTACGAGGATACCTAACTCTGTGTTTCCTGTCTGAGGATACCTAAATCTCTGTGTTTCCTTTACGAGGATACCTAACTCTGTGTTTCCTGTACGAGGATACCTAACTCTGTGTTTCCTGTACGAGGATACCTAACACTGTGTTTCCTGTACGAGGATACCTAACTCTGTGTTTACTGTATGAGGATACCTAACTCTCTGTGTTTCCTGTATGAGGATACCTAACTCTATTTTTCCTGTACGAGGATACCTAACTCTGTGTTTCCTGTACGAGGATATCTAACTCTGTGTTTCCTGTATGAGGATACTTAACTCTCTGTGTTTCCTGTACGAGGATACCTAACTCTCCGTGTTTCCTGTACGAGGCTGCCTAACTCTGTGATTCCTGTAGGAGGATATCTAACTCTGTGTTTCCTGTACGAGGATACCTAACTCTGTGTTTTCTGTACGAGGATACCTAACTCTCTGTGTTTCCTGTACGAGGATACCTAACTCTGTGTTTCCTGTCTGAGGATACCTAACTCTCTGTGTTACCTGTACGAGGATACCTAACTCTGTGTTTCCTGTACGAGGATACATAACTCTGTGTTTCCTGTACGACGATACCTAACTCTGTGTTTCCTGTACGAGGATAACTAACTCTGTGTTTCCTGTACGAGGATAACTAACTCTGTGTTTCCTGTACGAGGATACCTAACTCTCTGTGTTTCCTGTACAAGGATAACTAACTCTGTGTTTCCATTACGAGGATACCTAACTCTGTGTTTCCTGTATGAGGATACCTAAATCTCTGTGTTTCCTGTACGAGGATACCTAACTCTGTGTTTCCTGTACGAGGATACCTAACTCTGTGTTTCCTGTACGAGGATACCTAACTCTGTGTTTCCTGTACGCGGATACCTAACTCTGTATTTCCTGTACGAGGATACCTAACTCTCTGTTTCCTCTACGAGGATACCTAACTCTGTGTTTCCTGTACGAGGATACCTAACTCGGTGTTTCCTATGAGGATACCTAACTCTGTGTTTCCTGTTTGATGATACCTCACTCTGTGTTTCCTGTACGATGATACCTAACTCTGTGTTTCCTGTACGAGGATACCTAACTCTGTGTTTCCTGTACGAGGATACCTAACTCTCTGTTTCCTCTACGAGGATACCTAACTCTCTGTGTTTCCTGTGCGAGGATACCTAACTCTGTGTTTCCTGTACGAGGATACCTAACTCTGTGTTTCCTGTACGAGGATACCTAACTCGGTGTTTCCTATATAAGGATACCTAACTCTGTGTTATCTGTTTGAGGATACCTCACTGTGTTTCCTGTACGAGGATACCTAACTCTATTTTTCCGGTACGAGGATACCTAACTCTGTGTTTCCTGTCTGAGGATACCTAAATCTCTGTGTTTCCTTTACGAGGATACCTAACTCTGTGTTTCCTGTACGAGGATACCTAACTCTGTGTTTCCTGTACGAGGATACCTAACTCTGTGTTTCCTGTACGAGGATACCTAACTCTGTGTTTACTGTACGAGGATATCTAACTCTGTGTTTCCTGTACGAGGATACCTAACTCTCCGTGTTTCCTGTACGAGGATACCTGACTCTGTGATTCCTGTAGGAGGATATCTAACTCTGTGTTTCCTGTACGAGGATACCTAACTCTGTGTTTTCTGTACGAGGATACCTAACTCTCTGTGTTTCCTGTACGAGGATACCTAACTCTGTGGATTCTGCACGAGGATACCTAACTCTGTGATTCCTGTACGAGGATACCTAACTCTGTGTTTCCTGTACAAGGATACCTAACTCTCTGTGTTTCCTGTACGAGGATACCTAACTCTGTGGTTACTGTACGAGGATACCTAACTCTGTGATTCCTGTACGAGGATACCTAACTCTGTGTTTCCTGTACGAGGATTCCTAACTCTGTGGATTCTGTACGAGGATACCTAACTCTGTGTTTCCTGTACGAGGATACCTAACTCTGTGTTTCCTGTACGAGGATACCTAACTCTGTGTTTCCTGTACGAGGATACCTAACTCTGTGTTTCCTGTACGAGGATACCTAACTCTGTGTTTCCTGTACGAGGATACCTAACTCTGTGTTTCCTGTACGAGGATACCTAACTCTGTGTTTACTGTATGAGGATACCTAACTCTGTGTTTCCTGTACGCGGATATCTAACTCGGTGTTTCCTATGAGGATACCTAACTCTGTGTTTCCTGTTTGATGATACCTCACTCTGTGTTTCCTGTACGATGATACCTAACTCTGTGTTTCCTGTACGAGGATACCTAACTCTGTGTTTCCTGTACGAGGATACCTAAATCTCTGTGTTTCCTGTACGAGGATACCTAACTCTGTGTTTCCTGTACGAGGATCCTAACTCTGTGTTTCCTGTACGAGGATAACTAACTCGGTGTTTCCTGTACGCGGATACTTATCTCTGTGTTTCCTGTACGAGGATACCTAACTCTCTGTTTCCTGTACGAGGATACCTAACTCTGTGTTTCCTGTACGAGGATACTTAACTCGGTGTTTCCTATATGAGGATACCTAACTCTGTGTTATCTGTTTGAGGATACCTCACTGTGTTTCCTGTACGAGGATACCTAACTCTATTTTTCCGGTACGAGGATACCTAACTCTGTGTTTCCTGTACGAGGATACCTAACTCTGTGTTTACTGTATGAGGATACCTAACTCTGTGTTTCCTGTATGAGGATACTTAACTCTCTGTGTTTCCTGTACGAGGATACCTAACTCTGTGTTTCCTGTACGAGGATACCTAACTCTGTGTTTCCATTACGAGGATACCTTACTCTGTGTTTCCTGTATGAGGATACCTAACTCTGTGCTTCCTGTATGAGGATACCCAACTCAGTGTTTCCTGTACGAGGCTGCCTAACTCTGTGATTCCTGTAGGAGGATATCTAACTCTGTGTTTCCTGTACGAGGATACCTAACTCTGTGTTTTCTGTACGAGGATACCTAACTCTCTGTGTTTCCTGTACGAGGATACCTAACTCTGTGTTTCCTGTACGAGGATACCTAACTCTGTGTTTCCTGTACGAGGATACCTAACTCTGTGGATTCTGTACGAGGATACCTAACTCTGTGTTTCCTGTACGAGGATACCTAACTCTGTGTTTCCTGTACGAGGATACCTAACTCCGTGTTTCCTGTACAAGGATACCTAACTCTCTGTGTTTCCTGTACGAGGATACCTAACTCTGTGGTTACTGTACGAGGATACCTAACTCTGTGATTCCTGTACGAGGATACCTAACTCTGTGTTTCCTGTACGAGGATTCCTAACTCTGTGGATTCTGTACGAGGATACCTAACTCTGTGTTTCCTGTACGAGGATACCTAACTCTGTGTTTCCTGTACGAGGATACCTAACTCTGTGTTTCCTGTACGAGGATACCTAACCCTGTGTTTCCTGTACGAGGATACCTAACTCTGTGTTTCCTGTACGAGGATACCTAACTCTGTGTTTCCTGTACGAGGATACCTAACTCTGTGTTTCCTGTATGAGGATACCTAACTCTCTGTGTTACCTGTACGAGGATACAGAACTCTGTGTTTCCTGTACGACGATACCTAACTCTGTGTTTCCTGTACGATGATAACTAACTCTGTGTTTCCTGTACGAGGATAACTAACTCTATGTTTCCTGTATGAGGATACCTAACTCTGTGTTTCCTGTACGAGGATACCTAACTCTGTGTTTCCTGTACGAGGATAACTAACTCTATGTTTCCTGTATGAGGATACCTAACTCTGTGTTTCCTGTACGAGGATACCTAACTCTCTGTGTTTCCTGTACAAGGATAACTAACTCTGTGTTTCCATTACGAGGATACCTAACTCTGTGTTTCCTGTATGAGGATACCTAAATCTCTGTGTTTCCTGTACGAGGATACCTAACTCTGTGTTTCCTGTACGAGGATACCTAACTCTGTGTTTCCTGTACGAGGATACCTAACTCTGTGTTTCCTGTACGCGGATACCTAACTCTGTATTTCCTGTACGAGGATACCTAACTCTCTGTTTCCTCTACGAGGATACCTAACTCTCTGTGTTTCCTGTACGAGGATACCTAACTCTGTGTTTCCTGTACGAGGATACCTAACTCTGTGTTTCCTGTACGAGGATACCTAACTCGGTGTTTCCTATGAGGATACCTAACTCTGTGTTTCCTGTTTGATGATACCTCACTCTGTGTTTCCTGTACGATGATACCTAACTCTGTGTTTCCTGTACGAGGATACCTAACTCTGTGTTTCCTGTACGAGGATACCTAACTCTCTGTTTCCTCTACGAGGATACCTAACTCTCTGTGTTTCCTGTGCGAGGATACCTAACTCTGTGTTTCCTGTACGAGGATACCTAACTCTGTGTTTCCTGTACGAGGATACCTAACTCGGTGTTTCCTATATAAGGATACCTAACTCTGTGTTATCTGTTTGAGGATACCTCACTGTGTTTCCTGTACGAGGATACCTAACTCTATTTTTCCGGTACGAGGATACCTAACTCTGTGTTTCCTGTCTGAGGATACCTAAATCTCTGTGTTTCCTTTACGAGGATACCTAACTCTGTGTTTCCTGTACGAGGATACCTAACTCTGTGTTTCCTGTACGAGGATACCTAACACTGTGTTTCCTGTACGAGGATACCTAACTCTGTGTTTACTGTATGAGGATACCTAACTCTCTGTGTTTCCTGTATGAGGATACCTAACTCTATTTTTCCTGTACGAGGATACCTAACTCTGTGTTTCCTGTACGAGGATATCTAACTCTGTGTTTCCTGTATGAGGATACTTAACTCTCTGTGTTTCCTGTACGAGGATACCTAACTCTCCGTGTTTCCTGTACGAGGCTGCCTAACTCTGTGATTCCTGTAGGAGGATATCTAACTCTGTGTTTCCTGTACGAGGATACCTAACTCTGTGTTTTCTGTACGAGGATACCTAACTCTCTGTGTTTCCTGTACGAGGATACCTAACTCTGTGTTTCCTGTATGAGGATACCTAACTCTCTGTGTTACCTGTACGAGGATACAGAACTCTGTGTTTCCTGTACGACGATACCTAACTCTGTGTTTCCTGTACGATGATAACTAACTCTGTGTTTCCTGTACGAGGATAACTAACTCTATGTTTCCTGTATGAGGATACCTAACTCTGTGTTTCCTGTACGAGGATACCTAACTCTGTGTTTCTGTACGAGGATACCTAACTCTCTGTGTTACCTGTACGAGGATACCTAACTCTGTGTTTCTGTACGAGGATACCTAACTCTCTGTGTTACCTGTACGAGGATACATAACTCTGTGTTTCCTGTACGACGATACCTAACTCTGTGTTTCCTGTACGAGGATAACTAACTCTGTGTTTCCTGTACGAGGATAACTAACTCTGTGTTTCCTGTACGAGGATACCTAACTCTCTGTGTTTCCTGTACAAGGATAACTAACTCTGTGTTTCCATTACGAGGATACCTAACTCTGTGTTTCCTGTATGAGGATACCTAAATCTCTGTGTTTCCTGTACGAGGATACCTAACTCTGTGTTTCCTGTACGAGGATACCTAACTCTGTGTTTCCTGTACGAGGATACCTAACTCTGTGTTTCCTGTACGCGGATACCTAACTCTGTATTTCCTGTACGAGGATACCTAACTCTCTGTTTCCTCTACGAGGATACCTAACTCTGTGTTTCCTGTACGAGGATACCTAACTCGGTGTTTCCTATGAGGATACCTAACTCTGTGTTTCCTGTTTGATGATACCTCACTCTGTGTTTCCTGTACGATGATACCTAACTCTGTGTTTCCTGTACGAGGATACCTAACTCTGTGTTTCCTGTACGAGGATACCTAACTCTCTGTTTCCTCTACGAGGATACCTAACTCTCTGTGTTTCCTGTGCGAGGATACCTAACTCTGTGTTTCCTGTACGAGGATACCTAACTCTGTGTTTCCTGTACGAGGATACCTAACTCTATTTTTCCGGTACGAGGATACCTAACTCTGTGTTTCCTGTCTGAGGATACCTAAATCTCTGTGTTTCCTTTACGAGGATACCTAACTCTGTGTTTCCTGTACGAGGATACCTAACTCTGTGTTTCCTGTACGAGGATACCTAACTCTGTGTTTCCTGTACGAGGATACCTAACTCTGTGTTTACTGTACGAGGATATCTAACTCTGTGTTTCCTGTACGAGGATACCTAACTCTCCGTGTTTCCTGTACGAGGATACCTGACTCTGTGATTCCTGTAGGAGGATATCTAACTCTGTGTTTCCTGTACGAGGATACCTAACTCTGTGTTTTCTGTACGAGGATACCTAACTCTCTGTGTTTCCTGTACGAGGATACCTAACTCTGTGGATTCTGCACGAGGATACCTAACTCTGTGATTCCTGTACGAGGATACCTAACTCTGTGTTTCCTGTACAAGGATACCTAACTCTCTGTGTTTCCTGTACGAGGATACCTAACTCTGTGGTTACTGTACGAGGATACCTAACTCTGTGATTCCTGTACGAGGATACCTAACTCTGTGTTTCCTGTACGAGGATACCTAACTCTGTGTTTCCTGTACGAGGATACCTAACTCTGTGTTTACTGTATGAGGATACCTAACTCTCTGTGTTTCCTGTATGAGGATACCTAACTCTATTTTTCCTGTACGAGGATACCTAACTCTGTGTTTCCTGTACGAGGATATCTAACTCTGTGTTACCTGTACGCGGATACCTAACTCTGTGTTTCCTGTACGCGGATACTTAACTCTGTGTTTCCTGTACGCGGATACCTAACTCTCTGTGTTTCCTGTACGAGGATACCTAACTCTGTGTTTCCATTACGAGGATACCTAACTCTGTGCTTCCTGTATGAGGATACCTAACTCAGTGTTTCCTGTACGAGGATGCCTAACTCTGTGTTTCCTGTACGAGGATAACTAACTCTGTGTTTCCTGTACGAGGATACCTAACTCTCTGTGTTTCCTGTACGAGGATACCGAACTCTGTGTTTACTGTCCGAGATACCTAACTCTGTGTTTCCTGTACGAGGATACCTAACTCTATGTGTTTCCTGTATGAGGATACCTAACTCTGTTTTTCCTGTACGAGATACCTAACTCTGTGTTTCCTGTACGAGGATACCTAACTCTGTGTATCACTTACGAGGATACCTAACTCTGCGCTTCCTGTACGAGGATACCTAACTCTGTGTTTCCTGTACGAGGATACCTAACTCTGTCTTCCTGTACGAGGATACCTAACTCTGTGTTTCCTGTACGAGGATACCTAACTCTGTGTTTACTGTATGAGGATACCTAAATCTCTGTGTTTCCTGTCTGACGATACCTAAATCTCTGTGTTTCCTATGAGGATACCTAACTCTGTGTTTCCTGTTTGATGATAGCTCACTCTGTGTTTCCTGTACGATGATACCTAACTCTGTGTTTCCTGTACGAGGATACCTAACTCTGTGTTTCCTGTACGAGGATACCTAACTCTCTGTTTCCTCTACGAGGATACCTAACTCTCTGTGTTTCCTGTGCGAGGATACCTAACTCTGTGTTTCCTGTACGAGGATACCTAACTCTGTGTATCACTTACGAGGATACCTAACTCGGTGTTTCCTATATAAGGATACCTAACTCTGTGTTATCTGTTTGAGGATACCTAACTCTGTCTTCCTGTACGAGGATACCTAACTCTGTGTTTCCTGTACGAGGATACCTAACTCTGTGTTTACTGTATGAGGATACCTAAATCTCTGTGTTTCCTGTCTGACGATACCTAAATCTCTGTGTTTCCTGTACGAGGATACCTAACTCTGTCTTCCTGTACGAGGATACCTAACTCTGTGTTTACTGTATGAGGATACCTAACTCTCTGTTTTTCCTGTATGAGGATACCTAACTCTATGTTTCCTGTACGAGTATACCTAACTCTGTGTTTCCTGTATGAGGATATCTAACTCTCTGTGTTTCCTGTACGCGGATACTTAACTCTGTGTTTCCTGTATGAGGATCCCTAACTCTCTGTGTTTCCTGTACGAGGATACCTAACTCTCTGTGTTTCCTGTACGCGGATACTTAACTCTGTGTTTCCTGTACGCGGATACCTAACTCTCTGTGTTTCCTGTACGCGGATACCTAACTCTCTGTGTTTCCTGTACGAGGATACCTAACTCCGTGTTTCCTGTACAAGGATACCTAACTCTCTGTGTTTCCTGTACGAGGATACCTAACTCTGTGGTTACTGTACGAGGATACCTAACTCTGTGATTCCTGTACGAGGATACCTAACTCTGTGTTTCCTGTACGAGGATACCTAACTCTGTCTTTCCTGTACAAGGATACCTAACTCTGTGTTTCCTGTACGAGGATACCTAACTCTGTGTTTACTGTACGAGGATACCTAACTCTGTGTTTCCTGTACGAGGATACCTAACTCTGTGTTTCCTGTACGAGGATACCTAACTCTCTGTGTTTCCTGTACGAGGATACCTAACTCTGTGGTTACTGTACGAGGATACCTAACTCTGTGATTCCGGTACGAGGATACCTAACTCTGTGATTCCTGTAGGAGGATATCTAACTCTGTGTTTCCTGTACGAGGATACCTAATTCTGTGTTTTCTGTACGAGGATACCTAACTCTGTGTTTCCTGTACGAGGATACCTAACTCCGTGTTTCCTGTACAAGGATACCTAACTCTCTGTGTTTCCTGTACGAGGATACCTAACTCTGTGGTTACTGTACGAGG